>NC_091284.1:82480814-82743314 GCF_032444005.1 Ranitomeya imitator | reverse complement strand
GTAGGGGCTTGTGTCCAAAAAAAAGTGCAATGATTCATTTTTTTTTTTTTTTTAAATAAATATAGAAAGTTTCCTATGGAAGGACGGTGCAGCTGGGGAGAGCTCTGCTGGGCAGGACGCAGGATCCCACCGGTGTTCGCAGTCTCACCCCCGAGGATGTGCTCAAGCAACTGAGCTCTGAGACTATTCAACACGTGCACCAGCAAACAAGGCTGCAGCTGGCGGAAGCTGAAAAGGAGCTTGCCAAATGGAAACGGGACGCTGCCAACCAAACCGCTCTGGATGAAAATCAAAGGAGGTAACACCATTGTGGCAAAAGATCACAAGGTTTACAGCGTTATCATCCTGCATGAGACACTGATCAATTTACACCATTTATTCTTTCTAATCTGTCTAAATCCAAGCCAATATTTAAGGGTTATTTCTAGTGATGAGCGAACGTGATCGGAGAAGGTGTAATGCTTGGGTGCTAATAGAGAGTATTCGAGCCGAAGACAATATTTGAGTGTCTGCCGTTGTTTGACAGCTGCATCACATGCAGGGGTTGCCTAACAAACAGGTGTGAACACGCTCTTATATTTGGGGCTGTGGTTGTGTCTGGTTCTGCTATTACATTTAAACTCATACTAAAGAGTAGTCAGAACACCGCTGCCATTATTTACAGTGATTATGATTAACCCCATTTAGCTGTTCTAGTAAGTTTTTTTTTTTTTTTTTTCTGACATTTTCTTAGTTGCATTTTAGATCAAAAGTCATGGTCAGTAAACTGCTTACAACACAGCAAAGGGATTTCATTGTTAAGTTATCAGTCAGGAAAAGGGTACAAAAAAATGTCCAAGTCATTCTATATACCATATAATGTCACTGTTGGCGTCATTTTGGCACAACAGTGACATTATCTAGTACTGAACGTCCCTCAAAAACTGAGACAAGAAGAAAATTGGTCCAAGAAACCTTCAGCAACATTAAAGGAGCTGCAGGAATTTCTGTCAATTAATGGATGCCAAAACAATCTGCCGTATTCTTCTTATGTTTGTCCTGTGGGGTAGGGTGACAAGATGGAAGTTTTTGTTTACAAAGAAAAAACATCGAAGCCTGATTGTTTTGCCCAAACTTACATCAACACTGCCAGGATGTGGGAAAGAATACCGTACCCTCAGCGAAGAAGGCAGCATTATGCTTCTTATCTGCTAGGACAGTAAATTGCTTTCTTTTTTTGTGTGGCAAAAGTGCAGTGTGTGAGCATACCTAAAAGGTGGAAAAAAAGTTATGATTTTTCTTGTTTTTGTTAAAAAAAAAAATAAAAAAATTGCCATGTCCTTAAGTGTTTTTTGTAGACTTTTACAATTTTTTTTCACTTTGGATCAGAAGTACAATTTCTCAGCCCGTAGCGTCTCCATTTTTCATGATCTGGGGTCGGTTGAGGGCTTATTTTTTGAGTGCCGAGATGACGTTTTTAATGACAGCATTTTGGTGTACATACGATCTTTTAATCGCCAGTTATTGCATTTTAATGCAATGTCGCGGCGACCAAAAACCGTAATTCTGGCGTTTCAATTTTTTTTTTCTCTCTCTGCGCCGTTTAGCGATCAGGTTAATCTTTTTTTTTATTTTTTTTTATTTATTTATTTTGAATGGGGCGAAAGGGGGGTGATTTAAACTTTTATTTATTTTTTTCACATTTTTTTTTTCACTTTTTTTTTTTTTTTTTTTTACTTTTGCCATGCTTCAGTAGCCTCCATAGGAGGCTAGAAGCTGGCACAACTCGATCGCCTCTGCTACATAGCAGTGATCTGATGATCTATGCAGCAGAAATGCAGGTGTGCTGTGAGCGCCGACCACAGGGTAGCGCTCATAGCTAGCCGAGATCAGTAACCATAGAGGTCTCAAGGACCTCTATGGTTGCTATGCAGAAGCATAGCTGACCACCGATCAAGTGACGGGGGTCGGCGATGCGATCATTTCCAGCCAGATGGCCGGAAGCGCCGGTTAAATGCCGCTGTCAGCGTTTGACAGCGGCATTTAACTACTTAATAGCGGCAGGTGGATTGCGATTTCACCCGCCGCTATTGCGGGCACATGTCAGCTGTTCAAAACTGCGGGCACATGTCCCGGCTTTGATGCAGGCTGTTTTTTCTTCTGTTAGAGCGTGCGGTAACCCATTTTATATGCGATATGCGGAAACTGCGACTTCAAGCATACTTTGTCGCTTGTGAGTGCGGTAAGCCCACACTAGACACGCTATGTGTCTTCAGCCCTGGTTACCGCACGCTCTAACAGAAGGAAGAACTGTCAGATCACACACAGATCCCGCGCTCCTGGATACTGGCACGATACACCAGAACATTATTACGGCTTTGTCTTTATAGATGAGCTAAATTGCTCTGAGGAAGGTTCGCACTGGACCGAAAACGTTCAGCAACTGATCTGTTTGTCTGGATGTGAAATAAATAATCTTATTCTTCTTCAAGAAATTGAGTGCCAAGTTTTTCTATATACCAGAGAAAATAGAAGTAGGGACATGGCTGCGTATCTGTGACTTTCTTCTGGCACGTGCCCTTTTAGATTCATGGCTACCACTGTAGTGTTCATCATGTGCACAACGAGTGTTGCCTTAGGCTAGGTCCACATTGCGTTAGTAACGGATCCGTTAAACAGATTGCCCTTAAGCAGCACTAGCGCAATGTAACAGATTCTTTAACCCCTTCATGACCCAGCCTATTTTGACCTTAATGACCTGGCTGTTTTTTGCAATTCTGACCAGTGTCCCTTTTTATGAGGTATTAACTCGGGAACAGGTCCTAGCGGTTCTGAGATTGTTTTTATTTCGTGACATATTGGGCTTCATGTTAGTGGTAAATTTAGGTCGATAATTTTTGCGTTTTTGTGAAAAAAAAGGAAATTTTGGCGAAAATTTCGCAATTTTTGAATTTTTATTCTGTTAAACCAGAGAGTTATGTGACACAAAATAGTTAATAAATAACTACCCACATGTCTACTTTACATCAGCACAGTTTTGTAAACTTTTTTTTGCTAGGAAGTTATAAGGGTTAAAATTTGACCAGCGATTTCTAATTTTTACAACGAAATTTACAAAACAATTTTTTTTTTTTTTTTTTTTTTTTTTTTTTTAAGGGACAACCTCACATTTGAAGTCAGTTTGAGGGGTCTATATGGCTGAAAATACCCAAAAGTGACACCATTCTAAAAACTGCACCCCTCATGGTGCACAAAACCACATTCAAGAAGTTTATTAACCCTTCAGGTGTTTCACAGCAGAAGAAGCAACATGGAAGGAAAAAATGAACATTTAACTTTTTAGTCACAAAAATGATCTTTTAGCAACAATTTTTTTATTTTCCGAAGGGTAAAAAGAGAAACTGGATCGCAAAAGTTATTGTACAATTTGCCCTGAGTACGCCGATACCCCATATGTCGGGGGAACCACTGTTTGGGCGCACGGCAGGGCTCGGAAGGGAAGGAGCGCCATTTGACTTTTGAATGAAAAATTAGCTCCATCGTTAGCGGTCACCATGTCGTGTTTGGAGAGCCCGTGTGCCTAAACATTGGAGCTCCCCCACAAGTGACCCCATTTTGGAAACTAGACCACCCAAGGAACTTATCTAGATGCATAGTGAGCACTTTGAACCCCCCAGGTGCTTCACAAATTGATCCGTAAAATGAAAAAGTACTTTTTTTTTTTTTCACAAAAAAATTCTTTTAGCCTCAATTTTTCTTAATTTTCACAAGGACAACATGATAAAATGGATCCTAAAATGCGTTGGGCAATTTCTCCTGAGTACGCCGATACCTCACATGTGTGGGTAAACCACTGTTTGGGCACACGGCAAGGCTCGGAAGGGAAGGAGCGCCATTTGACTTTTGAATGAAAAATTAGCTCCAATCGTTAGCGGACACCATGTCGCGTTTGGAGAGCCCCTGTGTGTCTAAATATTGGAGCTCCCCCACGTGACCCCATTTTGGTAACTAGACCCCCCAAGGAGCTTATCTAGATGTACGGTGACCATTTTAAGCCCTCAAGTGCTTCACAGAAGTTTATAACGCAGAGCCGTGAAAATAAAAAATCATTTTTTTTTTCGTCAAATTATTTTTTAGCCTGCAATCTTTTATTTTCACAAGAGTAAGGCTACGTTCACATTTGCGTTGCGTCGGGCGCAGCTGCAGCGATGCATGCGTCATGTGCCCCTATATTTAACATGGGCGCATGGACATGCGTTGTGTTGCGTTTTGTGACGCATGCGTCTTTTTTGGCGCAAGCGTCAGGGCGCAGAGGACGCTGCAAGTTGCATTTTTTTGCGCCAAAAATCATGCTAAAAATGGACGCGTTTTGCATGCGTTGTGCATTGCGTCGTCGACGCAACGCCCAACAACGCAAATGTGAACGTAGCCTAACAGGAGAAATTGGACCCCAAAAGTAACCCCAACACACCCCTAACCCTAATCCCAACTGTAGCCATAACCCTAATCGCAACCCTAACCACAACTCTAACCCCAACACACCCCTAATCCCAACCCTAACCAGAAGCCTAATCTTAACCCTATTTCCAACCCTAGCCCTAATTCCAACCCTAAGGCTATGTGCCCACGTTGCGGATTCGTGTGAGATATTTCCGCACCATTTTTGAAAAATCCGCAGGTAAAAGGCACTGCGTTTTACCTGCGGATTTACCGTGGATTTCCACAGTTTTTTTTGTGCGGATTTAACCTGCGGATTCCTATTGAGGAACAGGTGTAAAACGCTGCGGAATTCGCACAAAGAATTGACATGCTGCGGAAAATACAACGCAGCGTTTTCGCGTGGTATTTTCCGCACCATGGGCACAGCGGATTTGGTTTTCCATAGGTTTACATGGTACTGTAAACCTGATGGAACAGTGCTACGAATCCGCAGCGGCCAATCTGCTGCAGATTCGCGGCCAATCCACACCGTGTGCACATAGCCTAATTCTAACCCTAGTTCTAGCCCTAACCCTAGTGGGAAAAATAAAAGTAAATATATTTTCTTTATTTTATTATTGTCCCTACCTATGGGGGTGATAAAGGGATGGGGGGTTTAGTTCATTTACTACTTTTATTTTTTTTTTATTATTTTGATCACTGTGCACGGGGGGAGCGGACAGGACGACGGAGGGGAGCGGAGCACAAGACGGAGGACTGGGGAGGAGATCGGTGGCGGTGGAGGGGGGCAGATCAGGGTTTCCAGCCATGGCCGATGATATTGCAGCATCGGCCATGACTGGAGTGTAATATTTCACCAGTTTTCATAGGTGAAATATTACAAATTGCTCTGATTGGCTGTTTCACTTTCAACAGCCAATCAGAGCAATCGTAGCCACGTGGGGGTGAAGCCACCCCCCCGGGCTGAAGTACAACTCGCTGTCCCTGCGGATCGGGTGAAATTGGAGTTAACCCTTTCACCCGATCTGCAGTGACACTATCCCTCCATGACGCCACATAGGTGTCACAGGTCGGAATGGCACCGACTTTCATGACGCCTACATGGCGTCACAGGTCAGGAAGGGGTTAACGCACCCATTGCCATCCATTATCGTAACGCATGTCAAAATCTGCATGTGTTGACGATGGTACGTTACTTTGTGACCTTCGAACGTGGTCTACCGCATTTCGGGTACGTTGGGTCTAACACACAGCGAACACACGTGTTTGCTGTGCATAGACCTCCATTACGAACGCATGCCGACGCAATGGTACCATGCGTTAGACGGATGGCACTAACGCGATGTGAGCCTAGCCTAACAATGTGTTAAACATTGGTTGTCTGTGTTCTTTCATTCAGAACTCTGGCTTTGAAGGTGGGATCCACTGAGCAGCACGTCAAGGAGGTGCAGCATCGAATCCAGCAGCTAAAGGTGTGAAGTGGTTTGGTTATTCCCATTCCTTATTTATTAACTTGTCCGTATTAAAGGGTTTGTGCAGTGTTGTTCACTTCTGCAGCCAGATGCGAGGGCATGGTTGACCACAAGTTTTGATGTACCTGATGGGGAAGTGTGGACGATCCGTAAATACTGTTCACCGGTCGTGTTTAATAGAATTGGACGCTAGCGCAATGGCTGACAGTTGTGCATGTGTCCCGGCAAAGTGATAGACTCCCCTCCTGATGTGGGCATGAGACGCATTGGCCAAACCCTCTAACCCTAACCCATGAAACTAGAGGGTGCAGAGAGCTTTTACTGCACAGTTTAGAAGGCTGTATACTGAGGACAACCATGTCAGCAATTCGCTTTCAGCCAAAGGATACCCCCTATTAATACTGACTGACAGCAACTCACGATCCTGAGGGCAGTTAATACAGTAGGTTTGCAAAACTGGACTGAAAAGTGCCTTTTTTTTTTTTCAGTTTTACCGTGAAAACTGTACTGCCGTTAATAAACAAATTGAAATCTGCACCATTTACTGTACAATTGCATGTTGTGGTTTTTGGCTGCATAATTGCCATTCTAGGACCCCTTAACACGTGGCCATACGCCATCTGTAGAGAAGCAGTGAGGGTGTGATGCTGAGGTTCCAATGATGGCAAGGTCTGATATTTCATATGTAGGCTCCTCCTGTGCTACAGTCAACAATTGAGTGCCTTCAACCCATGCACAGTAAGGCCGGCGTCACTCAGCGTATGAAAATACGGTCCGTGTTTTACGGCCGTAATACGCAGTAATTGTCCCAAAACACTGTTCCATATTCAATGCGAGGATGCGATTTTTAGGCACAAATTTATCTGTGTGTCATCCATATGGCTTCCGTACGGCGTTTTTTTTTCTCTTCCACGCAGGCTTGCAAAATGGACATATCATGGATCCGTCAGCTCAAATATTCTTGAAAACCTATATACAGTATATAGATAGATAGCAGAAAAGCCGGTAATTCAATTGCTGGCTTTTCCTTTGCCGGCTTTTCCTATCTCCTTCACAAACCCGACAGGATATGAGACATGGTTTACGTACAGTAAACCATCTCATATCCCTTTTATTAGATATTCCTCTTTACTAATGTAACAAGTGTCTGTGTAAAATTTGGAGTCTCTAGCTATTAAAGGGTTAAATCCCAGAAAAAATTGGCGTGGGCTCCCGCGCAATTTTCTCCGCCAGAGCGGGAAAGCCAGTGACTGAGGGCAGATTTTAATAGCCTAGAGAGGGACCATGGTTATTGCCCCCCACCCCCCCGGCTAAAAACATCTGCCCCCGGCCACCCCAGAAAAGGCACGTCTGGAAGAGGCGCCTATTCTGGCACTTAGCCTCTCTCTTCCCACTCCTGTGTAGTGGTGGGATATGTGGTAATGAAGGGTTAATGTCACCTTGCTATTGAAAGGTGACATTAAGCCAGGTTAATAATGGAGAGGTGTCAATTATGACACCTATCCATTATTAATCCAATAATACAAAATGGTTAATAAAACACACAAACATTATTAAAAAGTATTTTAATGAAATAAAGACACAGGGTGTTTTAATATTTTATTATACTCTTAAGCCACCTGAAGACCCTTGTCACCTGAAACCAGGTAAAAAAACCCAAAACAAACAACAATATTCCATACCTTCCATCGTTCAGTCTTGTCCCACGCTGTAAATCGATCTGAAGGGGTTAAATCATTTTACACCCAGGAGCTCTGCTAATGCAGCTGTGCTCCTGTCTGTAAAACTTGGTGAATGAATGGAATGCAGGGGAATGTACTGTTGTTACCTCGAGTCGCGGTGATGCGCCCTCTGCTGGATGAACTCGTATGAACTCGAGCCTGGGAAAATATTCTGAAAAGTTCCCAGGCTCGAGTTCATATGAGTTCATCCAGCAGAGGGCGCATCACCGCAACTCGAGGTAACTACAGTACATTCCCCTGCATTCCATTCATTCACCAAGTTTTACAGACAGGAGCACAGCTGCATTAGCAGAGCTCCTGGGTGTAAAATGATTTAACCCCCTCAGATGGATTTACAGCGTGGGACAAGACTGAACGACGGAAGGTATGGAATATTGTTTGTTTGTTTTTAAAATTTGTTTCAGGTGACAAGGGTCTTCAGGTGGATTAAGAGAATAATAAAATATTAAAACACAATGTGTCTTTATTTCATTAAAATACTTTTTAATGTGTGTGTTTTATTAACCATTTCGTACTATTGGATTAATAATGGATATGTGTCATAATTGACGCCTCTCCATTATTAACCTGGCTTAATATCACCTTACACTAGCAAGGTGACATTAACCCTTCATTACCACATATCCCACCACTACACAGGAGTGGGAAGAGAGAGGCTAAGTGCCAGAATAGGCGCATCTTCCAGATGTGCCTTTTCTGGGGTGGCTGGGGGCAGGTGTTTTTAGCCGGGGGCAGGTGTTTTTAGCCGGGGGGGTGGGGGGCAATAACCATGGTCCCTCTCTAGGCTATTAATATCTGCCCTCAGTCACTGGCTTTCCCACTCTGGCGGAGAAAATTGCGCGGGAGCCCACGCCAATTTTTTCCGGGATTTAACCCTTTAATTTAATAGCTAAAGACCCCAAATTTTACAAAGAGACACTTGTTACATTAGTAAAGAGGAATATGTAATAAAAGAAGGGATATGAGATAGTTTACTGTATGTAAACCATGTCTCATATCCTGTCGGATTTGTGAAGGAGATAGCAAAATCCAGCAATTGTATTACCGGCTTTTCTGCTACCTAGCGCTGAATAAAAAAAAAAAAAATTATATATATATATATAATCTCAGACAGTCTCACTTCAAGAGACTGTCTGCTCTCCTCCCAGACTTCACCTCCAAGGAGGAGGAAGAGAAACTACCGATAATACGGGGGGAAGAGGAAAGTGCAGTGGCCGTAGCAGCGGAATATGTCAGTGCCTGCCACAGACTAAGAGGAGCCTGATATGTCATGGATTCCTGTACCCCAACACTGGACATATCCCTATCCCCCGACTAAAGAGCCTGATATGTCATGGACTCCTATACCGCACCCTGGAAACATCCCCTATCCTCTAAAAGGAATTTGATATTCCCTGGACCTCTATATGCCTCCCTCCCCCACCCCCGTATTTTTACCATATGCTTTGGCAATGCTAACATGTACTTAGTCCTGCCAATAAAGCTCATTTGAATTGAATTGAGAGCGGGTGTGAGAACACAGAGAGAGAGAGCGGGTGTGAGAACAGAGAGAGAGAGCGGGTGTGAGAACCGAGAGAGAGAGAGCGGGTGTGAGAACCGAGAGAGAGAGAGAGCGGGTGTGAGAACAGAGAGAGAGAGCGGGTGTGAGAACAGAGAGAGAGAGAGCGGGTGTGAGAACCGAGAGAGAGAGAGAGCGGGTGTGAGAACCGAGAGAGAGAGCGGGTGTGAGAACCGAGAGAGAGAGCGGGTGTGAGAACCGAGAGAGAGAGCGGGTGTGAGAACCGAGAGAGAGAGCGGGTGTGAGAACCGAGAGAGAGAGCGGGTGTGAGAACCGAGAGAGAGAGCGGGTGTGAGAACCGAGAGAGAGAGCGGGTGTGAGGACAGAGAGAGAGCGGGTGTGAGGACAGAGAGAGAGCGGGTGAGAGAACAGAGAGAGAGCGTGTGAGAGCGGGTGAGAGAGCGGGTGTGAGAACCGAGAGAGAGAGCGGGTGTGAGAACCGAGAGAGAGAGCGGGTGTGAGAACCGAGAGAGAGAGCGGGTGTGAGGACGAGAGAGAGAGCGGGTGTGAGGACAGAGAGAGAGCGGGTGAGAGAACAGAGAGAGAGAGCGTGTGAGAGCGGTTGTGAGAACAGAGAGAGAGCGGTTGTGAGAACAGAGAGAGAGCGGTTGTGAGAACAGAGAGAGAGCGGTTGTGAGAACAGAGAGAGAGCGGTTGTGAGAACAGAGAGAGAGCGGTTGTGAGGACAGAGAGAGAGCGGGTGTGAGGACAGAGAGAGAGCGGGTGTGAGGACAGAGAGAGAGCGGGTGTGAGAACAGAGAGAGAGAGAGCGGGTGAGAGAACAGAGAGCGTGTGAGAGAGCGTGTGAGAGAGCGTGTGAGAGAGAGCGTGTGAGAGCGGTTGTGAGAACAGAGAGAGCGGTTGTGAGAACAGAGAGCGGTTGTGAGAACAGAGAGAGCGGTTGTGAGAACAGAGAGAGCGGTTGTGAGAACAGAGAGAGCGGGTGTGAGAACAGAGAGAGCGGGTGTGAGAACAGAGAGAGCGGGTGTGAGAACAGAGAGAGCGGGTGTGAGAACAGAGAGAGCGGGTGTGAGAACAGAGAGAGCGGGTGTGAGAACAGAGAGAGCGGGTGTGAGAACAGAGAGAGCGGGTGTGAGAACAGAGAGAGCGGTTGTGAGAACAGAGAGAGCGGTTGTGAGAACAGAGAGAGCGGTTGTGAGAACAGAGAGAGCGGTTGTGAGAACAGAGAGAGCGGTTGTGAGAACAGAGAGAGCGGGTGTGAGAACAGAGAGAGCGGGTGTGAGAACAGAGAGAGCGGGTGTGAGAACAGAGAGAGCGGGTGTGAGAACAGAGAGAGCGGGTGTGAGAACAGAGAGAGCGGGTGTGAGAACAGAGAGAGCGGGTGTGAGAACAGAGAGAGCGGGTGTGAGAACAGAGAGAGCGGGTGTGAGAACAGAGAGAGCGGTTGTGAGAACAGAGAGCGGTTGTGAGAACAGAGAGAGCGGTTGTGAGAACAGAGAGAGCGGTTGTGAGAACAGAGAGAGCGGTTGTGAGAACAGAGAGAGCGGTTGTGAGAACAGAGAGAGCGGTTGTGAGAACAGAGAGAGCGGTTGTGAGAACAGAGAGAGCGGTTGTGAGAACAGAGAGAGCGGGTGTGAGAACAGAGAGAGCGGGTGTGAGAACAGAGAGAGCGGGTGTGAGAACAGAGAGAGCGGGTGTGAGAACAGAGAGAGCGGGTGTGAGAACAGAGAGAGCGGTTGTGAGAACAGAGAGAGCGGTTGTGAGAACAGAGAGAGCGGTTGTGAGAACAGAGAGAGCGGTTGTGAGAACAGAGAGAGCGGTTGTGAGAACAGAGAGCGGTTGTGAGAACAGAGAGAGCGGGTGTGAGAACAGAGAGAGCGGGTGTGAGAACAGAGAGAGCGGGTGTGAGAACAGAGAGAGCGGGTGTGAGAACAGAGAGAGCGGGTGTGAGAACAGAGAGCGGGTGTGAGAACAGAGAGAGCGGGTGTGAGAACAGAGAGAGCGGTTGTGAGAACAGAGAGAGCGGTTGTGAGAACAGAGAGAGCGGTTGTGAGAACAGAGAGAGCGGTTGTGAGAACAGAGAGAGCGGTTGTGAGAACAGAGAGAGCGGTTGTGAGAACAGAGAGAGCGGTTGTGAGAACAGAGAGAGCGGTTGTGAGAACAGAGAGAGCGGTTGTGAGAACAGAGAGAGCGGGTGTGAGAACAGAGAGAGCGGGTGTGAGAACAGAGAGAGCGGGTGTGAGAACAGAGAGAGCGGGTGAGAGAGAGCGTGTGAGAGCGGTTGTGAGAACAGAGAGAGCGGTTGTGAGAACAGAGAGAGCGGTTGTGAGAACAGAGAGAGCGGTTGTGAGAACAGAGAGAGCGGTTGTGAGAACAGAGAGAGCGGGTGTGAGAACAGAGAGCGGGTGTGAGAACAGAGAGAGCGGGTGTGAGAACAGAGAGAGCGGGTGTGAGAACAGAGAGAGCGGGTGTGAGAACAGAGAGAGCGGGTGTGAGAACAGAGAGAGCGGGTGTGAGAACAGAGAGAGCGGGTGTGAGAACAGAGAGAGCGGTTGTGAGAACAGAGAGAGCGGTTGTGAGAACAGAGAGCGGTTGTGAGAACAGAGAGAGCGGTTGTGAGAACAGAGAGAGCGGTTGTGAGAACAGAGAGCGGTTGTGAGAACAGAGAGCGGGTGTGAGAACAGAGAGAGCGGGTGTGAGAACAGAGAGAGCGGGTGTGAGAACAGAGAGAGCGGGTGTGAGAACAGAGAGAGCGGGTGTGAGAACAGAGAGAGCGGGTGTGAGAACAGAGAGAGCGGGTGTGAGAACAGAGAGAGCGGGTGTGAGAACAGAGAGAGCGGGTGTGAGAACAGAGAGAGCGGTTGTGAGAACAGAGAGAGCGGTTGTGAGAACAGAGAGAGCGGTTGTGAGAACAGAGAGAGCGGTTGTGAGAACAGAGAGAGCGGTTGTGAGAACAGAGAGAGCGGTTGTGAGAACAGAGAGAGCGGTTGTGAGAACAGAGAGAGCGGTTGTGAGAACAGAGAGAGCGGGTGTGAGAACAGAGAGAGCGGGTGTGAGAACAGAGAGAGCGGGTGTGAGAACAGAGAGAGCGTGTGAGAGAGAGCGTGTGAGAGCGGTTGTGAGAACAGAGAGAGCGGGTGTGAGAACAGAGAGAGCGGGTGTGAGAACAGAGAGCGGTTGTGAGGACGAGAGAGAGCGGGTGTGAGGACGAGAGAGAGCGGGTGTGAGGACAGAGAGAGAGCGGGTGTGAGGACAGAGAGAGCGGGTGTGAGAACAGAGAGAGAGAGCGGGTGAGAGAGCGTGTGAGCGGTTGTGAGAACAGAGAGAGCGGGTGTGAGAACAGAGAGAGCGGGTGTGAGAGAGCGGGTGTGAGAGAGCGGGTGTGAGAGAGCGGGTGTGAGAGAGCGGGTGTGAGAGAGCGGGTGTGAGAGAGCGGGTGTGAGAGAGCGGGTGTGAGAACACAGAGCGAGAGCGGATGACAAAAGGTGAAATCCAGAAGATGCTACACAAAGTCAAAGAGGAATATCTCAGCATCTGGAGGAACGACATAAACAAATCCCAGAAACTGACAATATACCGGAAAATACAGAGGGAGAAAACTGGCCCCATATCTAGAGACACTAGAAAACCCCAAAGATCGACAGATCCTGAGCCGGTACAGACTGAGCGCCCACAGCCTACTCATCGAATCCGGGCGGCACCGACAGAACTACAAGCCTCGAGAGAACAGACTCTGCCAGCAGTGCCCCCAGGAGGCCGTGGAGGATGAGGCCCACTTCCTGCTGAGGTGCCCCAAATACTCCGCAGTGAGGGACACTCACTTCAAGAGACTGTCTGATCTCCTCCCAGACTTCACCTCCAAGGAGGAGGAAGAGAAACTGCCGATAATACTGGGGGAAGAGGAAAGTGCAGTGGCCGTAGCAGCGGAATATGTCAGTGCCTGCCACAGACTAAGAGGAGCCTGATATGTCATGGACTCCCGTACCCCAACACTGGACATATCCCTATCCTCCGACTAAAGAGCCTGATATGTCATGGACTTCTATACCCCACCCTGGAAACATCCCCTATCCTCTAAAAGGAATTTGATATACCCTGGACCTCTATATGCCTCCCTCCCCCACCCCCGTATTTTTACCATATGCTTTGGCAATGCTATAATTAGGGTACCGTCACACTATACCATTTCGATCGCTACGACGGTACGATTCGTGACGTTCCAGCGATATCGTTACGATATCGCTGTGTCTGACACGCAGCAGCGATCGGGGATCCTGCTGAGAATCGTACGTCGTAGCAGATCGTTTGGAACTTTGTTTCGTCGCTGGATCTCCCGCTGTCATCGCTAGATCGGTGCGTGTGACACCGATCTAGCGATGCGATGCGTTCGCTTGTAACCAGGGTAAACATTGGGTTACTAAGCGCAGGGCCGCGCTTAGTAACCCGATGTTTACCCTGGTAACCCAGGGACCTCGGCATCGGTGGTCGCTGGAGAGCTGTCTGTGTGACAGCTCCCCAGCGACCACACTACGATTTACCTACGATCACGGCCAGGTCGTATCGCTGGTCGTGATCGTAGGTAAATCGTATAGTGTGACGGTACCCTAACATGTACTTAGTCCTGCCAATAAAGCTCAATTGAATTGAGATTAGAGAGAGGGAGAGAGAGAGAGATACCAGCTTTTCTTTAGAACACTGCTGTGTATTTCTCGCAAGTCACACTGCTGGTCCGTGTGTAATCCGTAATTTTCTCGGCCCCATAGACTTTCATTGGCGTATTTTTTTTTTTTTTTTTTGTGCAATACGGTGACAAACGCAGCATGCTGCAATTTTCTATGGCCGTACAAGACCGTATAATACGGATCCGTAAAATACGGCAGATAGGCCATAGAGAATCATTGGGCCGTGTGCAATGCGTATTTTCTGTACGTATTTTCTGCGCTCATACGTCCGTAAAACTCGCTAGTGTGACACCGGCCTAAAAGTGAGAATTGGCGGCATTAAGAGTATGCATGTCATGAGTATCATCGGACTCTTCCTGGGCAGCGTTCACACTGGTTGTAGGCCGTATGATAGAAGCTCTACAACACTTCTGCACAAACTAATACTACTCCCAAGTTTTCCTCTGAGTGCAGAATAACGGATGGCCCTTCAAGTATCACTAGTAGTGTGCATGTGACAATGCTGTGCGGCCTCCTTCACTTTGCAGGTTTCAAGACAAAACCAGAAGAGAAAATATATATATATATATATATATATATATATATATATATATATATATATATATATATATATATATATATATATATATATAAAATCTCATCTGTACTTTTTAGGTGATGGTTTTTATGACTAAGATGTGAGTTTCCAGGGCGGTTTATGAGTAGTCTTGACTCTTGTAAGCCTCCTAATGAAACGTCCTGAAGTCTTTTTCTGAGCGTGGTGTATATCAGTGTGTTTCTGTAATGGTTTGCTAATGTCATTGCTGCAGCTCCTCAATGTATTTCTCTTCTTCTACACAGGAAGAACTGATCACCCTGATAGCGCAGATCAAACGGGTAGAGGAAAATGAATCCGAATTACAGGCAAGTATCCACGCCTCTTGTTAGTCCTCTGTCTGGAGATACACATGTGTGACATCTCTGGATAAAAGAAGAATGTAATACACAATAGTGGAGATGGCGACGCCATTCATCTAGATTTGATATGGGCACAGATGTCATGGTGGCTTGGGTGTTGTACAGTAGGCCTGTCTGATCAATTAAATGATTTCTTTATTGCCATAGACATATAGTTATTTTTATCCCCGACTCACCAGGTGACTGTGCAGATGAAGAGACAGCAGATCAGTGACTGT
Source organism: Ranitomeya imitator (assembly GCF_032444005.1). Classification (NCBI taxonomy): domain Eukaryota; kingdom Metazoa; phylum Chordata; class Amphibia; order Anura; family Dendrobatidae; genus Ranitomeya; species Ranitomeya imitator. The sequence goes on along the minus strand of NC_091284.1, from coordinate 82,728,305 downwards.
TTAAAAAACGCAAACCGGAACATCGAGCTGTCTGAAGAAGAAGAGAGCGACACAATGAAGCGGAGACTGCAGAGGATTCTTCATAGGAAAGACAACTATCTAGAGCGAGAGCGGATCCTTCAGAGGCTGAAAGAAACCCTAAAATGACTCCAATAGCAGATTGTCTCTTACAACAGAGGTTTTCTCACTTATTGAGAACTGTATATGATTAATATAAAATACTAGATGGTGGCCCGATTCTTACACATTGGGTATTTATTGCCCAGCCACGTATGTAGCAGGTTAAAAAATACTTAAAATAAAAAATATACTCACCTTCCGAAGGGCCCCTTGCAGTCCTGTCTCCTGTGTGCGGTGCACGCGGCAGCTTCCGGTCCCAGGGTTGGTATGAGCGCAGGACCTGTGATGACATCACGATCACATGACCGTGACGTCATGGAAGGTCCTTCTCGCATAGCATCCTTGGCACCGGAGCCTGCCGCTTGCACTGCCGAGGACACCGCGCATGTCAGAGGGTAAGAATAACTTTATTTATTATTTGTAACATTAGATCTTTTTACTATTGATGCTGCATACGCATCATCAATAGTAAAAAGTTGGTCACACAGGGTTAATAGCTGCGTTAATGGAGTGCGTTACACCGTGGCATAACGCGGTCTATTAACGCTGCCATTAACTCTGTGTGAGGGCTGACTGGAGGAGAGTATGGAGCGGGCACTAACTGCGGGGAGGAAGGAGCGGCCATTTTGCTGCCGGACTGTGCCCGTCACTGATTGGTTGTGGCAAAATGCCCAATCAGCGACTTGGATTTCCATGACACACAGAGGCCACGACCAATGAATATCCGTGACAGAAGGACAGAGACTGAAGTGACCCTTAGACAATTATATAGTACTAGATTGTGGCCCGATTCTAACGCATCGGGTATTCTAGAATATGCATGTCCCCGTAGTATATGGACAATGATGATTCCAGAATTCGCGGCAGACTGTGCCCGTCGCTGATTGGTCGAGGCAACCTTTATGACATCATCGTCGCTGTGCCCGTTGCTGATTGGTCGAGGCCTGGCGGCCTCGACCAATCAGAGACGCGGGATTTCCAGGACAGACAAAAAGACAGACAGAAAAACCCTTAGACAATTATATATATAGATAGATATTGATTCTACTGAAAGTGGGCAAAACCCAGAAGCGTCACAGACGACGTGTCTTAGGTATACCTATACTGACCTATTTATCCCTGGGTTGTAAATGCTGAATTTTGTCCTCATGTCTTCTACTTCCTGCTGTGCATGGATTTATAACCACTGTAAATTTAATTAAAAAAAAAAAAATTGTAACTGAAATTGGTCCGGGAGCTGCTATCCTTGAACACTAACAATATTTGCATGAATTTTCACACCACCTGCACACAAACCAATAGGTTTAGACGAGTAATAAGCAACCAACAATCAGTCATGAAAGGCACTCTAATTTGTTGTAATTGACTCTTAATAAAATGGGAGGGGCATCTAATGAATAGTTCAATTAGTAATGTCAATTATGGCCCTTATTTAAAGGAGGGCAGCAAATGTACCTGCTAGTTTTAGCCCTTGCTCCATGAGCAAAATGGGCTGCAGTCCATCAGATGTCGTCACAGCACAGAGAGGTTAAGACAGTACATGAGTAGTTCAGCTTTCTTAACAATTATAGCTCTATCCTGGGGGGGATAGGACTGCTCATTAACTTACGAGAAGCCGTTCTCAGCTAAGCGGCCGCAGGGTGACAACACTGGATCTCGAAAAACACGTGTAAGGAGTCCGGTTTCTTGGGTCTAGTCATTGGGTGAATTGGGCAGATCAGCAGTGAGAATTGGTTTGTAACACAAGGGTACTGGGCATTGAATCATTCATGGGGGGGCCCTGCACACATTTTCCTTTGAGCAATCATACCCATCAAGTGGCCATCTCTAATTTGACTTCTATCTCTAGTACCTTCCTCTTCCAATTGCCTGAAAAACACTTATCCCACGTGTCAGTGTCTCATCTGTGGGTCTCCATACCCAAACTTGACAGCATTATAGACAAGTAGAAGTGAAGATGATGGCACTCACTATATCATGGAAACATTTAGTATTTCATAGCAAGCAATAGAAATCAGGTGGAAAGAGTACAAGCAAGCACTAGGCTATGGCAGTTTTGTGTCTTCTAACACCATTATGGACCCATCGACACACAACGGCTGTAGCCTGCTGCTGTTTGCCCATACTATCCTACCGTTTTTTTTTTTTTTGTATTACAATGAAATAAAGATTTTATTCAACATGGTGAATGCAGTCATCTTCACTTCTACTTGACTTTTTTTTTTTTTTGTATAAATCAAGTTTATTGAAGCAAATTAACAATACAGAAATGGAACAACGCTGAAACACAGTTAGTTAAAACATTAGGATACAACCCATAATTCAGACATGAAGGTAAAGTCCCAGCGGTTTCCGAGTGCTATTGGCCAATGCCAATGTTATCACTTTCGAAATAGTAATAATAACTTTCATTATTGTAACAGGTAAACAACAACGAAGAAACTATTCATTACTCACTATACTGAGTCATTTATTTTAATAGAGAATGTCACTAAATAGAAAAGGCAGTTAGAAAGAGAGAAAGTTAAAGAAAAGAAGAAAGGAGGGAGAAAGGGGAATGCGGGTAAAAATAGAAGGGTGCGATAAGTACGGGGAATGTGGCCCCCCTCTGGGGTGGGTCCCAGTCCCCATGTAGCAGTGGAGAAGCTAATATATTGTTGACATTGATTTCAAGCCATGGTAGGAAGTTGGGGTAAAGGGGCAGCATCCACATTATGGACACATCTGGAGCGGTTTCAAATGTAGGTTAGGATCTGGATAGCCACGCGTCCAGCTCTGGGGTCTCCCTGAATACAATCCATGGAGCCCAAACGTTATAAAATTTTTCGGGATCCCCAGTGGACTGGTTTATCAATTGTTCCAATCTGTAAATATCGTTCAGTTCCGCAACAAAATCGGAGCATGAGGGGTAGCAATCCTGCTTCCAATATCGGGGAATCAAGTTCCTGACTGCCGTGAGAAAATGTCTGAGAAGACTCCTTTTAAACCCAGAGATCGATAGGTCACACAGAGACAAAAGGGCTAGTTCTACCGTGGGCTGTATTTTGCGAATAGATAATTTATTATAAAGATCAAAGACTAACGTCCACAGTTTCTTTATAGGCGGGCATTCCCACCAGATATGGACATATGTCCCCTTTTCTGTTGCACATCTCCAGATATCTGGGAACATAGCATGAACCTGGCAAGGGCATCTATACCACCTCGACAGAATCTTGAAGCTCCTCTCCTGTGACACAGAAGACGAGGTCCTAGAAGTAAATAGAATCTTGTCCCTCTCCTCTTGAGACAAGGATATCCCCAAGTCACTCTCCCATCTTGAAAAAAAACGTTGGAAAATCATGTGTTGGGGTTTGACTCTCCTGAAAAAGGTTATATAACAGGGAGACCTTGCAGACCGGGGGCGGGACTCTTTATTTTCACAGCAGTTAGATGTATAATGACTACACTTGTGTGCAATTTTTTTTGGCATTTTTTAGCATCCTAGACATGATGCCGTTAAGATACAGGAAAGATATCTTGGTACCGTGTTAGCCAGTAGATAGAAAATTATTTAGAATTGAGAGTCCTCAGTGGTTGATACCTTTTAATGGCTAAATGAAAAGATGCTAACAAATGGCAAGCTTTCGAGACTACACAGGTCTCTTCATCAGGCAAAGACTAAAAGAAATTCTGAAGAATCACATAAAAACCATGGATTAGACAGGTGACATGAAGCAGAATTACCATGAGTGATATACAGTTATGTCCATAAGTATTGGGCCAGTTCTTAGATAAGGATTGTTTTATTGTCCTCTGATTAGGGTCTCTGTTGTGATGACCCCTTATAGTCTGAGGGGCAAATTCCTTAGCTGATGTAAAAAGACATAAATCCGTGTGACACATTCATTCCTGCATTAAGACTGTCAAAGGTTGTCTCTTCTGTCTCTCTGAGATTTGAAGCTACCTTTTAAGGCTATGTGCACACGTAGGAAATGTGCAGAATTTTCTGCACTAAATCTGCATCTCCTGGCAGAATCCGCAGGTGCGTTTCTTGTGCATTTTTTATGCGTTTTTTGTGCAGATTTTACCACTGTGGATTTCTATAACGGAGGGGTGCAGAAACGCTGCAGATCTGCACAAAAGTGACATGCACTTCTTTGAAATCTGCAGCGTTTCTGCGCAGATTTTTCTGCACCATGTGCACAGCTTTTTTTTTTCTTCACATTGATTTACATTGTACTATAAATCACAGTGCAGATCAGCAGCGTTTCTGCTGCAGAAAAATCGGCTGCAGTTCTACACTAAATCTGCATTGTGTGCACATACCCTTACACAAGTAATTTCATGTTATGATTTGGGAGACAAAAATGTATTGCCACAGGTAGATCCATTCTTTTTTCTCTTATTGTATGGCGATGAGAGTTTATCCTTGTTCTAAGCTTTTGCCCTGTCTCCCCCACATACAGACCCCCAGTTGGACATTTAGTACAAATAATTAGGTACACCACATTAGAAGTGATGCAGCTGAAAGTACCTGGTGTCTTGTAGTTCTGATGTGAATTGGGGATCTTTATCTTGTCCGTGGTCATTATAAATGGACAGGTTTTACATTTTTTCTGATTGCAAGGGAAGGTTCCTGCAGCTGTAGAAGAGGACAGGGAGCTTCTGACAATGATGCTTCTTAGATTTGGGGGCTGCCTAAAATACAGTAGTGGGGGGGGGGGGGGTCTGGGAAAATGGATTGTAAATGGGCATCTTTTTGTAGTAAAGGTTGTAATTCCCATGCAGCTCCCCTTAGCACCTCCAAATTCAGACTAGAGGTACCCGGTTATTTTCTTTTTTTAGCTTTGTAATGTAGCAGGTGATTCCTTGATATTCTGGTGGCTCTTGTAATCTGGTTTTCAATTGTTCTTGGATGGTAGCCCGGATTCAAAAAGGTCCAACAGCTGCAGGTATCTTTCCTTGCAATCAGAAAAAATGTAAAACCTGTCCATTTATAATGACCACAGACAAGATAAAGATCCCCAATTCACATCAGGACTACAAGATACCAGGTACTTTCAGCTGCGACACTTCTAATGTGGTGTACCTAATTATTTGTACTAAATGTCCAACAGGGGGTCTGTATGTGGGAGAGACAGGGCAAAAGCTTAGAACAATAAGAGAAAAAAGAATGGATCTACCTGTGGCAATACATTTTTGTCTCCAAACTCATAATATTATGGACCTGAAATTTCTTGTGTTAAAAGGCAACTTCAAATCTCAGAAAGACAGAAGAGTCTGGGACTATAAACTGATGACGACCTTTGACAGTCTTAATGCAGGAATGAATGTGTCACACGGATTTATGTCTTTTTACATCAACTAAGGAACTTACCCCTCAGACTATGAGGGGTCATCACAACAGAGACCCTAATCAGAGGACAATAAAACAATCCTTATCTAAGAACTGGCCCAATATTTATGGACATAGCTGTTTATCACTCATGGTAATTCTGCTTCATGTCACCTGTCTTATCCATGGTTTTTCCTTTTTTTTTTTCTGTGCTATGTTGTGCATAAATATGTGATTCTTCAGAATTTCATTTAGTCTTTGCCTGATGAAGAGACCTGTGTAGTCTTGAAAGCTTGCAATTTGTTACCATCTTTTCAGTTAGCCATTAAAAGGTATCAAACACTGAGGACTCTTAAGTCTAAATATTTGCCGTCAAGACAGTGAGTCTATCCAGGTATCATAGCCTGTACTGAGGCCACATTCATACATCTGTTTGTGTCAGGGACTAAAGGTAGGTTCACACAATAGTATAAACAATAAAATTGTTCAGCATTGCATCCAGAAAAGTCGGAAAATTTTTCTCGTAGGGGAAATAATGGTATGCACTCAGATCGGAAATACTCGAGATGCTGGTAAGACAGACCCGAAGGCCCGAATAGTCATATCAAAAAAATACAGCACTTAGACTTGATGTGATGCAAAAAGGTTTTTCAACACATTTATTGTAGCCAAAAAGAGGTAGTCATAGAAATATAGGAACAGATGTGTTCAAATCAGACCAAACCCAACGTTTCGACCCACCAGGGTCTTACTCATGGGGTTGCTGGGGAGATAAATAAACAGTGTAAATAGCTGATAATAGTATGGCCATAATACACAAAGTACAGTGCAGGAGGGTCAAAGAATAAATAAAATATCACCAAAATATATACATAAGTGGAACAAGTACAAAGACATAAAACCAAATATAAACACTATATACATTAGAAAAAACATGGAAGTTACTAATGAGGTTCAAGCAAGGTGTAGATGGATTTGGCAGAGTATATCCAAGAGGGGGTAAGAGGAAGGGAGAGAAAGGTGGAGAGCGAAGGTTGCAGAGTGAGATGATTACCTTGGTTTCCAGTGATATGTACATATACGGCAACTAAAGGAAGCAGAAGGGCAACTTCTCTAGTGCGAGTCCTGTCTCTGTGATAAACAAACTGGCGTTATAAAATTGTATACGCCTAGAAGTCCCAACCGTAGGTAGCTGAAGGGGGGGATAGAGGGTGGGATATCCCAATGGAGTGTAATGATGACGTACCCAAGTATGTAGTATAATGAACAGACTATGTAATATAATCAAGTTAAATATACCTGTAATGTCTAGGGAGGGCGCTCCAGTGTCGAAGTACTTGACTGCACAGTGTTGAAGTAAGTGGTAAGTGGATTCTATGTCTAAGGAAACTCAGTCTTACACACCGTGGTCCTGAAACACGAAGGAGCCATATAAGGTATACAGATTGAGATATGTAATGGGAAATGGGGAGAGTGGGGGGAGGGTGTTTACCTAAGGTATCCTGTAGCAGTGGTGTCGGGTACGGTCCAAAAGGGTATACGGGAGATGGTAGATCTATATGCCCTATTAGATATAGCCGGACTAAGCGTTCTGGAAAAATATGGAAATAAAAGAGGAAGCCTGTATGAATAGAGTGGAGTGTGAGATGCTGCGTATAGTAAATATATCACATACGGTACCTGAATAGTCCTGTAGAGACGGCGCACTAATGCCAAGTAGGTTAAGCCTCAATAGAGTGATGGTGGATGATGGACAGTTGAGTCCTAATGTTCCTGTGGAGCCTGGAGTACTGGACCTAGAACGATGTTATGTAGGGTGAGGGTCGGTGGATGGGAGACCCATGGTAGCGCAACGCATGGGGGCAGTATAAACACCTGTGGGGTCCCAGGTTAGCCGTGAAATAAGGCGGTGGAGCAGTAGCTCCTGCTATGTCTGGAGTACTGGGCCTGAAATAAGGTCGTACACAAAAAGCAATGTGGGTGGGAGACCAAAGGTGGCGCAGCGCAGTGGGGCGGCATAAAAACCTGAGAGGTCCTGGGTTCGTTGTGAGAAGAGGAGGTGGAGCGGCACTCCCATGCCTTGCTCAGGGCAGTGTGTCGGACTGGGACAGGTAGAAGCTTAAATAGCGCCAGCGGTCCAGGGAACCGGAAATGCGGCTGCCATACCGGAAGTGACGAATCGCCACTGAGTTAGTGCGCTGGCGCATGCGCAGTGGGCGCTGATGATAGCGTCTGAGTGAGGGCAGGAGACTGCCAGTAGAAGGTGGTGTGAGGGCGCATGCGCTGTCAGCGCTGGTGTAAACTGCTATGAGGGGGCTAGGCAACAAATATCAGAGACCTGGCGAACGCACCGCGGGCACCGCTGTAAGAGTAGATAAATGCAAGGTGATGGATGACATAATGTAAACAGGGGAGTACTATGTGTATGCGCGTGCGCAGGGGAGAGCACAGCTCAATGAGGGTAGGACTCTCAGGACATGTTGATGAATAGACGGCGCTACTAGAGAGCACAGAATGGTCTATGGTACCGTACGGGGATGTGAGAAGGGGTTGGGACAAACAGGGATAATTTGCACAGGGCACTGGAGTTTAATTGAGCAGACATAGATAGATATCAATTGGGCAGAGGACGGAGGAGGGCAGGATAGGACAGAATAATGGAAGGCTAGAATGTCTAGGTGGTGTGAAGAAGGTAATAAGAAGAGACTCACCTAGTGGAGTGTGGACTCAACGTGTCTGGAAAGAAAACCGAAATGATTAGGGCGGCATTATAGCAACCAGTTGATCTCCCTATTAAGACCCTTGGGGGCTAACGTCTCTAGTTTGTGGATCCAGTAAGTTTCCCTAATTTTGAGCAATTTGATGTGATCCCCGCCTCTCCTGGGTGTGGGTACCTGTTCAATGATCTGATATTTTAATTGCGCTATCGTGTGTCTGGATTTAATAAAGTGATCCGGAAAGGGCAGCCACGTTTTCCCACAGCGAATTGTAGATTTGTGGCTGGCTATTCTGTCCTTGACATGCTGTGTCGTCTCACCCACATATAGTAGGCCGCATGGGCATTTTATCATGTAAATCACAAAATTAGAATTACAGGTAAAATAGCCGTGTATGGGGTATGATTTACCGGTTCTGGGGTGAGTGATATTGTCAGATTTGATAATGTTGGAGGAGGAGGCACAGCTTAGGCAGGGAAATGTTCCGTGGCAACGTGTCGAGAGTACACTTTGATTGGTGGTGGGATGTGTGCTGCCCATGTCAGCCCGCACTAACCGATCTCGGATATTGGGTGCCCGCCTGTTACACATGAGAGCTGGACGGGAAAAACTGTCAATGTTAGGGTATGCTCTAGCCAACAAGGGCCAGTGCTTCTTGATGACCGCTTCGACCTTTGGCATAAAAGGATGGAAGGTATGGACGAAAGGCAAACAAATCAGTAGAGAGGTGACCCTGGTTATCTTTGCATATGAGGGTGTCAAGAAAGGAAATCTGTTTAGAGTCATATTGCATTGTGAACTGTAGTTCTGGGTATATCCCATTTAGAGACTCATGAAATGCTATCAATGTTTCTGTAGGTCCCTTCCAGACGAAGAAGATATATAAGGCAAGCCTTAGTAGGTCCAGGCAAAGATGTATGGAGTCAGTAGATAGAGTAGATGACTCTAGTAATGATTTGGTTGCTGTGATGCCCTTTTCATGCGAGATGGAGGTGTAAAGACTGTTGACATCCATAGTGACTAAGAGACTGCCTGGTGGTATGGTGTTTAGCTGTCTAATGACATTGAGAAAGTGGCCAGTATCCAATAGGAAAGATCTGGTAGTCTTAACGAGAGGTGTCAGAATCTTTTCTAAATAGACCGAAAGTGGCGAGAGTATAGAGTCAGTGGACGCTACAATAGGGCGACCTGGGGGGTTGCTTAATGATTTGTGGATTTTAGGGAGGACATAAAACACTGGAGTTACAGGATGGGGGTTGGAGAGAAACTTGACTGTCTGTTGATCAATAGTGCCGTTGTCCACACAGGTATTGAGTAGAGACTGGATTTTATTACGAATCTTAAAGGTGGGGTCCCTCGGGATAACCCTATATGTATTGGAATCCGCTAGTTGGCGTAGTATTTCCCCTGAATATAGAGAGCGGTCCATCACGACCGTGGCCCCACCCTTGTCCGCTGGTTTGATGACAATAGCTTTATTATTACGTAGGGATGTAAGTGCCTGTTTTTCAGATAGAGTAAGATTTGTACGTGTCGGAAAAAAGCCTAACCGGTGTTGGTGTGATAAATCCTTAATCTCCCTATCCACAAAAGAAATAAACGTTTCAGTGGCGTGAGACGATTGAGGTGGGTTGAAGGAACTAGGGTTCCTTAGTCCCAATGATGAGAGGGGAATCTCCGCAACAGAGACGTCCCCTAGGGGAGACACTCTGTTCTCGGAGTTCCCCGCTAGAGTCCCGAAATGAGTCTTAAGTCTCACCAGACGGTAGAATCGTTGTAGATCCCTCTCCAGCTGGAAGCTGTCCCAGTTGGGAGTGGGACAAAAGGAGAGTCCTTTCTGGAGTAGGTTCAATTCCGCAGGGGAGGGCGTATAACCCGAGATATTGATCACTAAGTTAGGTGTCTTACCTGTGAACGGGTTGTCATTCTTTCTTGCTCTTCTTGTCGGTCGGTACGCTGGTAACCTCCCCTGCAGCCTTTCAATAAAAAATGAGGTCTGGTGGAGCCTGTGGAGGAGTCGCTCTCTGTGCTGAATGAGCCGGCTTTGCGCTGGTATGGACGGTGCCAGGGATTGTTTCCTGCAGTATCGCTCCATTTGTAAACCCTGTTATGGGTGTAGTCGTTGTTATCACGTTGAAACTTCTGGAGTTTCCTCTCTTGTTGAAATTTCTGATGGTCCGCAAGGATTTTGTCTGTTTTTTCTTTGAGGTTGGTCCAGTCGGAAGATGCTAAAGTTGAGGACAGTTGAGTTTCGATAGCCTTAATCTTGTCCTTAGACTCCGTGAAGGATACTTTAGGACCACGGTGTGTAAGACTGAGTTTCCTTAGACATATAATCCACTTACTTCAACACTGTGCAGTCGAGTACTTCGACACTGGAGCACCCTCCCTAGACATTACAGGTATATTTAACTTGATTATATTACAGTCTGTTCATTATACTACATACTTGGGTACGTCATCATTACACTCCATTGGGATATCCCACCCTCTATCCCCCCCTTCAGCTACCTACAGTTGGGACTTCTAGGCGTATACAATTTTATAACGCCGGTTTGTTTATCACAGAGACAGGACTCGCACTAGAGAAGTTGCCCTTCTGCTTCCTTTAGTTGCCGTATATGTACATATCACTGGAAACCAAGGTAATCATCTCACTCTGCAACCTTCGCTCTCCACCTTTCTCTCCCTTCCTCTTACCCCCCTCTTGGATATACTCTGCCAAATCCATCTACAGTCATGGCCAAAAGTTTTGAGAATGAGACAAATATTAATTTTTCCAAAGTCTACTGCTTAATTTTTTCTAATGGCAATTTGCATATACTCCTGAATGTCAGAGTGATCAGCTTAACAGCAATTACTGTACTTGCAAAGTCAATATTTGCCCAGAAAATGAACTTTAACCCCCAAAACACATTTCAACATCATTGCAGTCCTGCCGTAAAAAGGAGCAGCTAACATTGTTTTAGTGATTGATCCATTAACACAGGTGTGGGTGTTGATGAGGACAGGGCTGGCGATCAATCAGTCATGATTAAGTAAGAATGACATCACTGGACACTTTAAAAGGAGGCTGGTGCTTGGTATCATTGTTTTTCTTCAGTTAACCATGGTTATCTCTAAAGAAACACGTGCAGCCATCATTGCACTGCACAAAAATGGCCTAACAGGGAAGAGTATCACAGCTACAAAGATTGCACCTCAGTCAACAATCTATCGCATCATCAAGAACTTCAAGGAGAGAGCTTCCATTGTTGTCAAAAAGGCTCCAGGGTGCCCAAGAAAGAACAGCAACTGCCAGGACCGTATCTTCAAACTGTTTCAGCTGTGGGATTGGACTACCAGCAGTGCCGAGCTTGCTCAGGAATGGCAGCAGGCTGGTGTGAGTGCTTCTGCACGCACTGTGAGGTGGAGACTCTTTGAGCAAGGCCTGGTTTCAAGGAGGGCAGCAAAGAAGCCACTTCTCTCCAGAAAAAACATCAGGGACCGACTGATATTCTGCAAAAGGTACAGGGAGTGGACTGCTGAGGACTGGGGCAAAGTCATTTTCTCTGATGAATCCCCTTTTTGTTTGGGACATCTGGAAAACAGCTTATTCGGACAAGAAGAGGTGAGCGCTCCCACCAGTCTTGTCTCATGCCAACTGTAAAGCATCCTGAAACCATTCATGTGTGGGGTTGCTTCTCAGCCAAGGGAATCAGCTCACTCACAGTCTTGCCTAAAAACACAGCCATGAATAAAGAATGGTACCAGAATGTCCTCCAAGAGCAACTTCTCCCAACCGTCCAAGAGCAGTTTGGCGCCCAACAATGCCTTTTTCAGCATGATGGAGCACCTTGCCATAAAGCAAAGGAGCTAACTTAATGGCTCATGGAACAAAACATAGAGATTTTGGGTCCATGGCCTGGAAACTCCCCAGATCTTAATCCCATTGAGAACTTGTGGTCAATCATCAAGAGACTGGTGGACAAACAAAAACCAACAAATTCTGGCAAAATGCAAACATTGATTATGCAATAATGGACTGCTATCAGTCAGGATTTGGTCCAAAAGTTGATTGAGAGCATGCCAGGGAGAATTGCAGAGGTCTTGAAGAAGAAGGGTCAACACTGCAAATATTGACTTGCTGCATTAACTCATTCTAACTGTCAATATAACCTATTGGTACTCATAATATGATTGCAATTATATTTCTGTATGTGATATAAACATCAGACAAACACTAATAAAAACCAGAGGGCAGCAGATCATGTGAAAATATAATTTTGCTGTCATTCTCAAAACTTCTGGCCATGACTGTACACCTTGCTTGAACCTCATTAGTAACTTCCATGTTTTTTCTAATGTATATAGTGTTTGACCCTCCTGCACTGTACTTTGTGTATTATGGCCATACCATTATCAGCTATTTACACTGTTTATTTATCTCCCCAGCAACCCCATGAGTAAGACCCTGGTGGGTCGAAACGTTGGGTTTGGTCTGATTTGAACACATCTGTTCCTATATTTCTATGACTACCTCTTTTTGGCTACAATAAATGTGTTGAAAAACCTTTTTGCATCACATCAAGTCTGAGTGCGGTATTTTTTTGATATGACTATTCGGGCCTTCGGGTCTGTCTTACCAGCACCTCGAGTATTTCCGATCTGAGTGCATACCATTATTTCCCCTATATGATTTTTTCTTGGTAGAGCACCGATCCACCAAATGTCGTCTGAAACCTTCGCATACGACACTGCAACCAGCTCAAGCATTCTTTCCCAAGTTACGAATTCAAGTGAGTTCCTCAAAACCCCTCTCCACGAACTGTGGACAAGGGACTATGAAAGGGAACGAAGGAAGCTAATTTCCTATGATCTACACAGTATTACGCTGGCAGAATACCACAAACAGGGCAAAATCCCCAGGGGTCTCAGATGCAATCTGCGCCCTACCCTTTTTTCCGAGAACACTGATTTCTGTGATAAGTACAAGAAGATTTTGAATAAATGTCACAAAATTGTCAGGGAGTCACAAAAACACTGAACTTTAGGAAGGCAAAGTTTGACCAGCTTAGAGATGCCCTTAATCTGGTAGACTGGGACAATATCCTCAGAAATAAGAATACAGATAATAAATGGGAAATGTTTAAGAGCATCCTAAATAGGCAGTGTAAGCGGTTTATACCTTGTGGGAATAAAAGGACTAGAAATAGGAAAAACCCAATGTGGCTAAACAAAGAAGTAAGACAGGCAATTAACAGTAAAAAGAAAGCATTTGCACTACTAAAGCAGGATGGCACCATTGAAGCTCTAAAAAACTATAGGGAGAAAAATACTTTATCTAAAAAACTAATTAAAGCTGCCAAAAAGGAAACAGAGAAGCACATTGCTAAGGAGAGTAAAACTAATCCCAAACTGTTCTTCAACTATATCAATAGTAAAAGAATAAAAACTGAAAATGTAGGCCCCTTAAAAAATAGTGAGGAAAGAATGGTTGTAGATGACGAGGAAAAAGCTAACATATTAAACACCTTCTTCTCCACGGTATTCACGGTGGAAAATGAAATGCTAGGTGAAATCCCAAGAAACAATGAAAACCCTATATTAAGGGTCACCAATCTAACCCAAGAAGAGGTGCGGAACAGGCTAAATAAGATTAAAATAGATAAATCTCCGGGTCCGGATGGCATACACCCACGAGTACTAAGAGAACTAAGTAATGTAATAGATAAACCATTATTTCTTATTTTTAGGGACTCTATAGCGACAGGGTCTGTTCCGAAGGACTGGCGCATAGCAAATGTGGTGCCAATATTCAAAAAGGGCTCTAAAAGTCAACCTGGAAATTATAGGCCAGTAAGTCTAACCTCTATTGTTGGTAAAATATTTGAAGGGTTTCTGAGGGATGTTAAACAGTTATTCTCATTGAGATAATCCAGAATAACTCCATATCAGCATGGGTTTATGAGAAATCGCTCCTGTCAAACCAATCAAATCAGTTTTTATGAAGAGGTAAGCTATAGGCTGGACCACGGTGAGTCATTGGACGTGGTATATCTCGATTTTTCCAAAGCGTTTGACACCGTGCCGCACAAGAGGTTGGTACACAAAATGAGAATGCTTGGTCTGGGGGAAAATGTGTGTAAATGGGTTAGTAACTGGCTTAGTGATAGAAAGCAGAGGGTGGTTATAAATGGTATAGTCTCTAACTGGGTTGCCGTGACCAGTGGGATACCGCAGGGGTCAGTATTGGGACCTGTTCTCTTCAACATATTCATTAATGATCTGGTAGAAGGTTTACACAGTAAAATATCGATATTTGCAGATGATACAAAACTATGTAAAGCAGTTAATACAAGAGAAGATAGTATTCTGCTACAGATGGATCTGGATAAGTTGGAAACTTGGGCTGAAAGGTGGCAGATGAGGTTTAACAATGATAAATGTAAGGTTATACACATGGGAAGAAGGAATCAATATCACCATTACACACTGAATGGGAAACCACTGGGTAAATCTGACAGGGAGAAGGACTTGGGGATCCTAGTTAATGATAAACTTACCTGGAGCAGCCAGTGCCAGGCAGCAGCTGCCAAGGCAAACAGGATCATGGGGTGCATTAAAAGAGGTCTGGATACACATGATGAGAGCATTATACTGCCTCTGTACAAATCCCTAGTTAGACCGCACATGGAGTACTGTGTCCAGTTTTGGGCACCGGTGCTCAGGAAGGATATAATGGAACTAGAGAGAGTATAAAGGAGGGCAACAAAATTAATAAAGGGGATGGGAGAACTACAATACCCAGATAGATTAGCGAAATTAGGATTATTTAGTCTAGAAAAAAGACGACTGAGGGGCGATCTAATAACCATGTATAAGTATATAAGGGGACAATACAAATATCTCGCTGAGGATCTGTTTATACCAAGGAAGGTGACGGGCACAAGGGGGCATTCTTTGCGTCTGGAGGAGAGAAGGTTTTTCCACCAACATAGAAGAGGATTCTTTACTGTTAGGGCAGTGAGAATCTGGAATTGCTTGCCTGAGGAGGTGGTGATGGCGAATTCAGTCGAGGGGTTCAAGAGAGGCCTGGATGTCTTCCTGGAGCAGAACAATATTGTATCATACAATTATTAGGTTCTGTAGAAGGACGTAGATCTGGGGATTTATTATGATGGAATATAGGCTGAACTGGATGGACAAATGTCTTTTTTCGGCTTTACTAACTATGTTACTATGTTACTATGGACATTATCATCTTAACTATTGAATTTCTACAAAAGGCAATCACGGAGTCTAATGACAAGATTAAGGCTACCGAAACTCAACTGTCCTCAACTTTAGCATCTTCCGACTGGACAAACCTCAAAGAAAAAACAGACAAAATCCTTGCGGACCATCAGAAATTTCTACAAGAGAGGAAACGCCAGAAGTTTCAACGACGACGACTACACCCATAACAGGGTTTACAAATGGAGCGATACTGCAGGAAACAATCCCTGACACCGTCCATACCAGCACAAAGCCGGCTCATTCAGCACAGAGAGCGACTCCTCCACAGGCTCCACCAGAACTCGTTTTTTATTGAAAGGCCGCAGGGGAGGTTACCAGCGTACCGACCGACAAGAAGAGCAAGAAAGAATGACAACCCGTTCACAGGTAAGACACCTAACTTAGTGATCAATATCTCGGGTTATACGCTCTCCCCTGTGGAATTGAACATACTCCAGAAAGGACTCTCCTTTTGTCCCACTCCCAACTGGGACAGCTTCCAGCTGGAGAGGGAGCTATAACGATTCTACCGTCTGGTGAGACTTAAGACTCATTTCGGGACTCTAGCGGGGAACTCCGAGAACAGAGTGTCTCCCCTAGGGGACGTCTCTGTTGCGGAGATCCCCCTCTCATCATTGGGACTAAGGAACCCTAGTTCCTTCAACCCACCTCAATCGTCTCACGCCACTGAAACGTTTATTTCTTTTGTGGATAGGGAGATTAAGGATTTATCACACCAACACCGGTTAGGCTTTTTTCCGACACGTACAAATCTTACTCTATCTGAAAAACAGGCACTTACATCCCTACGTAATAATAAAGCTATTGTCAACAAACCAGCGGACAAGGGTGGGGCCACGGTCGTGATGGACCGCTCTCTACAGGTCCTTCTCAAAAAATTAGCATATAGTGTTAAATTTCATTATTTACCATAATGTAATGATTACAATTAAACTTTCATATATTATAGATTCATTATCCACCAACTGAAATTTGTCAGGTCTTTTATTGTTTTAAAACTGATGATTTTGGCATACAACGCCTGATAACCCAAAAAACCTGTCTCAATAAATTAGCATATTTCACCCATCCAATCAAATAAAAGTGTTTTTTAATAACAAACAAAAAAACCATCAAATAATAATGTTCAGTTATGCACTCAATACTTGGTCGGGAATCCTTTTGCAGAAATGACTGCTTCAATGCGGCGTGGCATGGAGGCAATCAGCCTGTGACACTGCTGAGATGTTATGGAGGCCCAGGATGCTTCAATAGCGGCCTTAAGCTCATCCAGAGTGTTGGGTCTTGCGTCTCTCAACTTTCTCTTCACAATATCCCACAGATTCTCTATGGGGTTCAGGTCAGGAGAGTTGGCAGGCCAATTGAGCACAGTAATACCATGGTCAGTAAACCATTTACCAGTGGTTTTGGCACTGTGAGCAGGTGCCAGGTCGTGCTGAAAAATGAAATCTTCATCTCCATAAAGCATTTCAGCCGATGGAAGCATGAAGTGCTCCAAAATCTCCTGATAGCTAGCTGCATTGACCCTGCCCTTGATGAAACACAGTGGACCAACACCAGCAGCTGACATGGCACCCCACACCATCACTGACTGTGGGTACTTGACACTGGACTTCAGGCATTTTGGCATTTCCTTCTCCCCAGTCTTCCTCCAGACTCTGGCACCTTGATTTCCGAATGACATGCAAAATTTGCTTTCATCAGAAAAGAGTACTTGGGACCACTTAGCAACAGTCCAGTGCTGCTTCTCTGTAGCCCAGGTCAGGCGCCTCTGCCGCTGTTTATGGTTCAAAAGTGGTTTTACCTGGGGAATGCGGCACCTGTAGCCCATTTCCTGCACACGCCTGTGCACGGTGGCTCTGGATGTTTCCACACCAGACTCAGTCCACTGCTTCCTCAGGTTCCCCAAGGTCTGGAATCGGTCCTTCTCCACAATCTTCCTCAGGGTCCGGTCTCCTCTTCTCGTTGTACAGCGTTTTCTGCCACATTGTTTCCTTCCAACAGACTTACCATTGAGGTGCCTTGATACAGCACTCTGGGAACAGCCTATTTGTTGAGAAATTTCTTTCTGGGTCTTACCCTCTTGCTTGAGGGTGTCAATGATGGCCTTCTTGACATCTGTCAGGTCGCTAGTCTTACCCATGATGGGGGTTTTGAGTAATGAACCAGGCAGGGAGTTTATAAAAGCCTCAGGTATCTTTTGCATGTGTTTAGAGTTAATTAGTTGATTCAGAAGATTAGGGTAATAGGTCGTTTAGAGAACCTTTTCTTGATATGCTAATTTATTGAGACAGGTTTTTTGGGTTATCAGGAGTTGTATGCCAAAATCATCAGTATTAAAACAATAAAAGACCTGACAAATTTCAGTTGGTGGATAATGAATCTATAATATATGAAAGTTTAATTGTAATCATTACATTATGGTAAATAATGAAATTTAACACTATATGCTAATTTTTTGAGAAGGACCTGTATATTCAGGGGAAATACTACGCCAACTAGCAGATTCCAATACATATAGGGTTATCCCGAGGGACCCCACCTTTGAGATTCGTAATAAAATCCAGTCTCTACTCAATACCTGTGTGGACAACGGCACTATTGATCAACAGACAGTCAAGTTTCTCTCCAACCCCCATCCTGTAACTCCAGTGTTTTATGTCCTCCCTAAAATCCACAAATCATTAAGCAACCCCCCAGGTCGCCCTATTGTAGCGTCCACTGACTATACTCTCGCCACTTTCGGTCTATTTAGAAAAGATTCTGACACCTCTCGTTAAGACTACCAGATCTTTCCTATTGGATACTGGCCACTTTCTCAATGTCATTAGACAGCTAAACACCATACCATCAGACAGTCTCTTAGTCACTATGGATGTCAACAGTCTTTACACCTCCATCTCGCATGAAAAGGGCATCACAGCAACCAAATCATTACTAGAGTCATCTACTCTATCTACTGACACCATACATCTTTGCCTGGACCTACTAAGGCTCGTCCTATATGAAATTTTTTTTCTATATGAAGACACTTTTTACATTCAACAACAGGGGACCGCTATGGGCTCAAATGTCGCGCCCGCATACGCCAATGCATACATGAATGCATTTGAACTAAATTTCATCTACACGGATGTCAGATTCACACAACATATACAGTGTTACCATCGTTACATAGACGATATCTTCTTTGTCTGGACGGGACCTACAGAAACATTGATAGCATTTCATGAGTCTCTAAATGGGATATACCCAGAACTACAGTTCACAATGCAGCATGACTCTAAACAGATTTCCTTTCTTGACACCCTCATATGCAAAGATAACCAGGGTCACCTCTCTACTGATTTGTTTTCTAAACCGACTGACTGCAACAGCCTGCTACACTACTCTGGCAGTCATCCGAAGGCAACACGCAATAGCTTGCCCCGCTCACAATTCACCAGGGTATCCAAAATTGTCTCTGACCCCAATATCCTCCCCACACGTCTTGAGAGCATGTCAAATAATTTCAGAGAGAGGAATTACCCCCAACGTTTACTGGACCAGGAAAGACTAAGGGCACTCAATCCCCAACCACAACCCCCCAGGCAGACCAACACAGACAGGGTGCCTTTCGTCCATACCTTCCATTCTTTTATGCCAAAGGTCGAAGCGGTCATCAAGAAGCACTGGCCCTTGTTGGCTAGAGCATACCCTAACATTGACAGTTTTTCCCATCCAGCTCTCATGTGTAACAGGCGGGCACCCAATATCCGAGATCGGTTAGTGCGGGCTGACATGGGCAGCACACATCCCACCACCAATCAAAGTGTACTCTCGACACGTTGCCATGGAACATTTCCCTGCCTAAGCTGTGCCTCCTTCTCCAACATTATCAAATCTGACAATATCACTCACCCCAGAACCGGTAAATCATACCCCATACACGGCTATTTTACCTGTAATTCTAATTTTGTGATTTACATGATAAAATGCCCATGCGGCCTACTATATGTGGGTGAGACAACACAGCATGTCAAGGACAGAATAGCCAGCCACAAATCTACAATTCGCTGTGGGAAAACGTGGCTGCCCATCCCGGATCACTTTATTAAATCCAGACACACGATAGCGCAATTAAAATATCAGATCATTGAACAGGTACCCAGACCCAGGAGAGGCGGGGATCACATCAAATTGCTCAAAATTAGGGAAACTTACTGGATCCACAAACTAGAGACGTTAGCCCCCAAGGGTCTTAATAGGGAGGTCAACTGGTTGTTATAATGCTGCCCTAATCATTTCGGTTTTCTTTCCAGACACGTTGAGTCCACACTCCACTAGGTGAGTCTCTTCTTATTACCTTCTTCACACCATAGCCTCCCACCTAGACATTCTAGCCTTCCATTATTCTGTCCTATCCTGCCCTCCTCCGTCCTCTGCCCAATTGATATCTATCTATGTCTGCTCAATTAAACTCCAGTGCCCTGTGCAAATTATCTGTTTGTCCCAACCCCTTCTCACATCCCCGTACGGTACCATAGACCATTCTGTGCTCTCTAGTAGCGCCGCCTATTCATCAACATGTCCTGAGAGTCCTACCCTCATTGAGCTGTGCTCTCCCCTGCGCACGCGCATACACATAGTCCTCCCCTGTTTACATTATGTCATCCATCACCTTGCATTTATCTACTCTTACAGCGGTGCCCGCGGCGCGTTCGCCAGGTCTCTGATATTTGTTGCCTAGCCCCCTCATAGCAGTTTACACCAGCGCTGACAGCGCATGCGCCCTCACACCACCTTCTACTGGCAGTCTCCTGCCCTCACTCAGACGCTACCATCAGCGCCCACTGCGCATGCGCCAGCGCTCTAACTCAGTGGCGATTCGTCACTTCCGGTATGGCAGCCGCATTTCCGGTTCCCTGGACCGCTGGCGCTATTTAAGCTTCTACCTGTCCCAGTCCGACACACTGCCCTGAGCAAGGCACGAGAGTGCCGCTCCACCTCCTCTTCTCACAACGAACCCAGGACCTCTCAGGTTTTTATGCCGCCCCACTGCGCTGCGCCATTTTTGGTCTCCCACCCACATTGCTTTTTGTGTACGACCTTGTTTCAGGCCCAGTACTCCAGACATGGCAGGAGCTACTGCTCCACCGCCTTATTTCACGGCTAGCCTGGGACCCCACAGGTGTTTATACTGCCCCCATGCGTTGCGCTACCATGGGTCTCCCATCCACCGACCCTCACCCTACATAACATCGTTCTAGGTCCAGTACTCCAGGCTCCACAAGAACATTAGGACTCAACTATCCATCATCCACCATCACTCTATTGAGGCTTAACCTACTTGGCATTAGTGCGCCGTCTCTACAGGACTATTCAGGTACCGTATGTGATATATTTACTATACGCAGCATCTCACACTCCACTCTATTCATACAGGCTTCCTCTTTTATTTCCATATTTTTCCAGAACGCTTAGTCCGGCTATATCTAATAGGGCATATAGATCTACCATCTCCCGTATACCCCCCCCCCCCTCCCCATTTCCCATTACATATCCCAATCTGTATACCTTATATGGCTCCTTTGTGTTTCAGGACCACGGTGTGTAAGACTGAGTTTCCTTAGACATTTAATCCACTTACCACTTACTTCAACACTGTGCAGTCAAGTACTTCGACACTGGAGCGCCCTCCCTAGACATTACAGGTATATTTAACTTGATTATATTACATAGTCTGTTCATTATACTACATACTTGGGTACGTCATCATTACACTCCATTGGGATATCCCACCCTCTATCCCCCCCCCTTCAGCTACCTACGGTTGGGACTTCTAGGCGTATACAATTTTATAACGCCGGTTTGTTTATCACAGAGACAGGACTCGCACTAGAGAAGTTGCCCTTCTGCTTCCTTTAGTTGCCGTATATGTACATATCACTGGAAACCAAGGTAATCATCTCACTCTGCAACCTTCGTTCTCCACCTTTCTCTCCCTTCCTCTTACCCCCTCTTGGATATACTCTGCCAAATCCATCCACCTTGCTTGAACCTCATTAGTAACTTCCATGTTTTTTCTAATGTATATAGTGTTTATATTTGGTTTTATGTCTTTGTACTTGTTCCACTTATGTATATATTTTGGTGATATTTGATTTATTGTTTGACCCTCCTGCACTGTACTTTGTGTATTATGGCCATACCATTATCAGCTATTTACACTGTTTATCTCCCCAGCAACCCCATGAGTAAGACCCTGGTGGGTCGAAACGTTGGGTTTGGTCTGATTTGAATACATCTGTTCCTATATTTCTATGACTACCTCTTTTTGGCTACAATAAATGTGTTGAAAAACCTTTTTGCATCACATCAAGTCTGAGTGCGGTATTGTTTTGATAGGAAAATTTTTCTCAACATAATTGGGCAGGTGCTAGAGTGGCTTCAAAAGCATGGACTGAAGATAAAGCCCTGAAAGTGTTACCTGTTTTAGAGGAAGATTGAGTACCTGGGACATTTAGTCTCCAGTAAAGGTAGAAAGTGGCTGTCGTGCAGAGGTGGCCTAACCGCCTTGAGAGAGCAGAGAGCATTTTTGGGTTGGTCTAGTTATTACAGAAAGGTTCATAAAAAAGAAACTTTATAACTCACCAACTACTACACTCACCTCAAACAAAACAGAGTGGGACAGTAATAAGCTTAGTCTTTTCAGAGAACTTTTGTTCCTTTGTTGTTCACGATGGAACAGTCAAACAAAATACAGAAGTGTAGTTATGACATCTGAGTGCTTACTTCATGATTCAATAGCTGTTCTTTTGTTTAAAAAAAAATTGATTTCACTGATAAAAACAGACATCCTAATAAGTTAGAGCAAGGTCTACTACTTCTTGGATGGGTTTTATGCACCATATAAAAACTAGGAGAAACCTTATAAATGCATGCCATCGCAAGAAAGGTTTTGGAGTGGAAGCGGAATGGCACTTTAGGTTGGGGAAAGCTCCATGAAGCTCCTTACAGCTCGAGCTTGCCTCCAGAATACATATTCACACCAAATCTTAACAGCCATGGAACTTTTCAATTGAAACAAAAAAAATATTCCTAACCAGTTCATGTACTGTACAAACCAGGACTACACAGGAGAGGAGTTTGTTAACATCGGTTACAGGAAGCAGAAGTCATCAAAGGGACTCAGCCTTACTACAATGTCATCCCATGTACAAAACAAAAACAAGGATATTTTCTTTCATTTAGCAACAACAGTAAAGTTCATGAAGTGATTGAAGTGGCACAAGATTGGAAGTGGATTACATAAATGGTTATGTGGTCTGTGAATACGATCGGCACTGCTGACTAATGTACACTCCAGAGATTCTGATAATGAAGAATTGACTTTTCTGGTCCATCACCGTCCTTCGTGTATCCAAGAAAACCAGACTTTATAAAAGTAAACAAAAAATCAGATAACTCAAGTGGATCCAAACCTCATAAAAGCTGGACATACTAGTCTCTTACTAATAATGGCCGTTTCCTTTTGTGTCAGAGAATGCAGAAGAGATGAGATTTCACCCAGTAGAAGGGACAAATTGATAAAAAGGTCAGTGTAAAGTCTTACTATTAATTGTTTAAGACAAGTTCATATTTTATAGCTTCATGATTTAACCCCTTAAGCCCCGAGGGTGGTTTGCACGTTAATGACCGGGCCAATTTTTACAATTCTGACCACTGTCCCTTTATGAGGTTATAACTCTGGAACGCTTCAACGGATCTTGGCGATTCTGACATTGTTTTCTCGTGACATATTGTACTTCATTTTAGTAGTAACATTTATTCGATATAACTTGCGTTTATTTGTGAAAAAAACGGAAATTTGGCGAAAATTTAGAAAGTTTCGCAATTTTCCAACTTTAAATTTTTATGCCCTTAAATCACAGAGATATCTCACGCAAAATACTTAATAAGTAACATTTCCCACATGTCTACTTTACATCAGCACAATTTTGGAACCAAAATTTTTTTTTGTTAGGGAGTTATAAGGGTTAAAAGTTGACCAGCAATTTCTCATTTTTACAACACCATTTTTTTTTAGGGACCACATCTCATTTGATGTCATTTTGAGGGGTCTATATGATAGAAAATACCCAAGTGTGAGACCATTCTAAAAACTGCACCCCTCAAGGTGCTCAAAACCACATTCAAGAAGTTTATTAACCCTTCAGGGGTTTCACAGGAATTTTTGGAATGTTTAAATAAGAATGAATATTTAACTTTTTTTCACACAAAATTTATTTCAGCTCCAATTTGTTTTATTTTACCAAGGGTAACAGGATAAAATGGATGCCAAACATTGTTGTACAATCTGTACTGAGTACGCTGATAGCCCATATGTGGGAGTAAACCACTGTTTGGGCGCATGGCAGAGCTCGGAAGGGAAGGAGCGCCATTTGACTTTTCAATGCAAAATTGACAGGAATTGAGATGGGACGCCATGTTGCGTTTGGAGAGCCACTGATGTGCCTAAACATTGAAACCCCCCACAAGTGACACCATTTTGGAAAGTAGACACCCTAAGGAACTTATCTAGATGTGTGGTGACCACTTTGACCCACCAATTGCTTCACAGAAGTTTATAATGCAGAGCCGTAAAAATAAAAAATCATATTTTTTCACAAAAATGATCTTTTCGCCCCCAATTTTTTATTTTCCCAAGAGTAAGAGAAGAAATTGGACCTCAAAAATTGTTGGCCAATTTGTCCTGAGTACGCTGATACCCCATATATGGGTGTAAACCATTGTTTGGGCGTATGGCAGAGCTCGGAAGGGAAGGAGCGCCATTTGACTTTTCAATGCAAAATTGACTGGAATTGAGATGGGACGCCATGTTGCGTTTGGAGAGCCCCTGATGTGCCTAAACATTGGAACCCCTCACAAGTGACACCATTTTGAAAAGTAGACCCCTTAAGGAACTTATCTAGATGTGTGGTGAGCACTTTGACCCAACAAGTGCTTCACAGAAGTTTATAATGCAGAGCCGTAAAAATAAAAAATCTTATTTTTTCACAAAAATGATCTTTTCGCCCCCAATTTTTTATTTTCCCAAGGGTAAGAGAAGAAATTAGACCACAAAAGTTGTTGTGCAATTTGTCCTGAGTGCGACGATACCCCATATGTGGGGGGTAAACCACTTTTTGGGTGCATAGCAGAGCTCGGAAGGGAAGGAGCGCCATTTGACTTTTCAATGCAAAATTGACTGGAATTAAGTTGGGACGCCATGTTGGTTTGGAGAGCCCCTGATGTGCCTAAACATTAAAACCCCCCACAAGTGACACCATTTTGGAAACTAGACCCCATAAGGAACTTATCTAGATGTGTTTTGAGAGCTTTGAACCCCCAAATGTTTCACTACAGTTTATAACGCAGAGCCGTTAAAATAATTTTTTTTTTTTTTTCGCAAAAATTATTTTTTAGCCCCCAGTTTTGTATTTTCACAAGGGTAACATAATAAATTGGACCCCAAAAGTTGTTGTCCAATTTGTCCTGAGTACGCTGATACCCCATATGTGGGGGGGAACCACTGTTTGGGCACATGGCAGAGCTCGGAAGGGAAGGAGCGCCATTTGGAATGCAGACTTAGATGGATTGGTCTGCAGGAGTCACGTTGCATTTGCAGAGCCCCTGATGTACCCAAACAGTACAAACCCCCCACAAGTGACCCCATATTAGAAACTAGACCTCCCAAGGAACTTATCTAGATGTGTTGTGAGAACTTTGAACCCCTAAGTGTTTCACTACAGTTTATAACGCAGAGCCGTGAAAATAAAAATTATTTTTTTTTTTCACAAAAATGATTTTTTAGCCCCCAGCTTTGTATTTTTACAAGGGTAACAGAATAAATTGGACCCCAAAAGTTGTTGTTCAATTTGTCCTGAGTACGCTGATACCCCGTATGTGGGGGGGAACCACTGTTTGGGCGCATGGCAGAGCTCGGAAGGGAAGGAGCGCCATTTGGAATGCAGACTTAGATGGATTGGTCTGCAGGCGTCACGTTGCATTTGCAGAGCCCCTGATGTACCCAAACAGTAGAAACCACCCACAAGTGACCCCATATTGAAACTAGACCTCCCATGGAACTTATCTAGATGTGTTGTGAAAACTTTGAACCCCCAAGTGTTTCACTACAGTTTACAACGCAGAGCCGTGAAAATAAAAAATCCTTTTTTTTCCCACAAAAATGATTTTTAGCCCCCCAAATTTTTATTTTCCCAAGGATAACAAGAGAACTTGGACCCAAAAAGTTGTTGTCCAATTTGTCTCGAGTACGATGATACCCCATATGTTGGGGTAAACCCCTGTTTGGGCGCACGGGAGAGCTCGGAAGTGAAGGAGCACTGTTTTACTTTTTCAATGCAGAATTGGCTGGAATTGAGATCGGACGCCATGTCGCGTTTGGAGAGCCCCTGATGTGCCTAAACAGTGGAAACCCCCCAATTATAACTGAAACCCTAATCCAAACGCACCCCTAACCCTAATCCCAACTGTAACCCTAACCACACACCTAACCCTGACACACCCCTAATTCTAATCCCAACCCTAATCCCAACCGTAAATGTAATACAAACCCTAACCCTAGCCCTAACCCTAGCCCTAACCCTAACCCTAATGGGAAAATGGAAATAAATACATTTTTTTTAATTTTATTATTTTTCCCTAAGGCTAGGTTCACATTGCATTAGGGAAATCCGTTTAGCACTAGCGGATTGCGCTAACGCAATGTCTTTTTAGGTGTCGTGTTTAGTGGTCGCGTTAACGTCCCCGCTCTGGAAGATCGGGGATCGGACCTCGGGCGCGCCGCGGACGCTGCAAGCAGCGTCTGAGGCGCGCCACAAAAGAACGGCACCTTGCTAGCGCGAGCCGAAAATGGCACGCTCTAGCGATGCGCTACACCCGAAAATCACATTGCTGTCAATGGTTGTGCTAACGGACCCGTTGCACGGCGTTAATTGTGACATTTTCGCCGTGCAACGCTGTCCGTTAGCGTTAACCCATTAACGCAATGTGAACCTAGCCTAACTAAGGGGGTGATGAAGGGGGGTTTGATTTACTTTTATAGCGAGTTTTTTATATCGGATTTTTATGATTGGCAGCCGTCACACACTAAAAGACGCTTTTTATAGCAAAAAAGTTTTTGCGTCTCCACATTTTGAGACCTATAATTTTTCCATATTTTGGTCCACAGAGTCATGTGAGGTCTTGTTTTTTGCGGGACGAGTTGACGTTTTTATCGGTTACATTTTCGGACATGTGACAGTTTTTGATCGCTTTTTATTCCGATTTTTTGTGAGGCAGAATGACCAAAAACCAGCTATTCATGAATTTCTTTTGGGGGAGGCTTTTATACCGTTCCGCGTTTGGTAAAATTGATGAAGCAGTTTTATTCTTCGGGTCAGTACGATTACAGCGATACCTCATTTATATCATTTTTTTTATGTTTTGGCGCTTTTATACGATAAAAGCTATTTTATAGAAAAAATAATTATTTTGGCATCGCTTTATTCTCAGGACTATAACTTTTTTATTTTTTTGGTTATGATGCTATATGGCGGGTCGTTTTTTGCGGGACAAGATGACGTTTTCAGAGGTACCATGGTTATTTATATCCGTCTTTTTGATCGCGTGTTATTCCACTTTTTGTTCAGCGTTATGATAATAAAGCGTTGTTTTTTGGCTCGTTTTTTTTTTTTTTTTCTTACGGTGTTCACTGAAGGGGTTAACTAGTGGGCCAGTTTTATAGGTCGGGTCGTTACGGACGCGGCGATACTAAATATGTGTACTTTTATTGTTTTTTTTGTTTTTTTTTTATGTAAAGAAATGTATTTATGGGAATAATATTTTTTTTTTTCTGCTTTATTTAGGAATTTTTTTTTTATTTTTTTTTACAAGTGTGGAAATTTTTTTTTTTACTTTTTCACTTTGTCCCAGGGGGGGACATCACAGATCACCGATCTGACAGTGTGCACAGCACTCTGTTAGATCGGTGATCTGACATACAGCCGGGCAGGATTAGAGCTGCAGCTGCAGCCTGATCCTGACCCGGAAGTGCTCCCTGCAGGACCCGGATGCAGCCCGGCGGCCATTTTGGATCCGGGGACTGCAGGGAGAAGACGCTCGGTACACGGTGAGCACATCACCGTGTACCGATCGTCTCAGGGAAGCCCGCAGGGAGCCCTCTCCCTGCGCGATGCTTCCCTGCACCGCCGGCACACCGCGATCATCTTTGATCGCGGTGTGCCGGGGGTTAATGTGCCGGGAGCGGTCCGTGACCGCTCCTGGCACATAGTGCCGGATGTCAGCTGCGATAGGCAGCTGACACCCGGCCGCGATCGGCCGCGCTCCCCCCGTGAGCGCGGCCGATCGCATATGACGTACTATCCCGTCCATGGGAATTAAGTCCCAGGTCACCTGGACGGGATAGTACGTCATATGGGATTAAGGGGTTAACTACTGTACTATTTTAAGTTTTTTTTTTTAAAAAGCAAAGGATATTAGTGATGTAATAAAAAAATTTACATGTATATATAAAAAACATGTTAAAGTATTCTTTTAATTTAACACAGGGATTTTTGTGTACTCACCTTAAAATCCTTTTCTCCGAGCCAATAATTGGGGACACAGGACCATGGTGTTATGCTGCTGCCACTAGGAGGACACTAAGCAAATACAGAAAGAATAGCTCCTCCCCTGCAGTATACAACCTCCTGCTGGCTCTAAGTGAACCAGTTCAGTAACAAAGCAGTAGGAGCTTAACATTTAACAAGGATGAACTATGTCAAAACCAAGTCAACACACAAAACCAAAGCCAATAGGCTAATAGGGTGGGTGCTGTGTCCCCCAATGATTGGCTCGGAGAAAAGGATTTTACGGTGAGTACACAAATAGCCCTGTTTCTCCTACACCTCATTGGGGGACACAGGACCATGGGACGTCCTAAAGCAGTCCCTGGGTGGGAAACAATCAACTGCAATTGCTCCTTGTACCCACAAGTTACAGATGCGGCACTGCCGCCTGCAAAATTCATCTACCGACGGTCGCATCTGCCAAAGCCTGAGAATTTTGTAAACATATGCAGGCTGGACCAAGTCACAGCTTTGCAAACTTGTGCTGCCGAAGCTTGGTGCCGGATGGCCCAAGACACACCCACTGACCAAGGGGAGTGAGCCTTAATCCCTGCTGAGACAGGAAGACCTCTGACGAGGTAGGACTCCTGAATAGCCAAAGGAATCCATTTGGCTATTGTCGCCTTGGAAGCGGGAAACCCTTTCCTTGGTCCTTCCGGGAGCACGAACAGGGCTTCTGACCTGCAGAAAGACGCTGTCCGCGAGACATATCTCCTAAGAGCGCTCACTAAATCCAGTGTGTGAAGGGCCTTCTCGATGCGATGTACTGGTGCCGGATAGAGTGACGGTAAAACAATCTCCTCATTGAGATGAAAAGAGGAGACAACTTTCAGTAGAAAAGACGGGGATGTTCTCAACACCACCTTATCCTGATGAAAATTCAGGAACGGAACTTGAGAAGACAAAGCCGCCAGCTCGGAGACTCGTCTAATAGAGGTGACCGCAACTAGGAAAGGAACTTTCCATCAAAGAAAAGACAGAGAAACCTCCTGTAGAGGTTCGAAAAGAGCCTGTTGCAAAACTCCGAGGACCAGATTAAAGGTCCCATGGTTCCAACGGCATCTTACAGAGCAGCACCCTATGGGAGACTCCCTGAATGAACGTCTTCACTTGTAATCTGTTGGCAATCCTGCATTGGAACAGAACGGACAGGGCTGAAATCTGCCCCCTGAGAGAACTAAGGGCGAGACCTAAGTCGAAACCCGTTTGTAAAAATTTGAGGATGGAAGGAATGGAAAATTCAAGAGGAGAACGTCCCCGGTCGTTGCACCAGGAAAAGAAGGTTTTCCAAGTGCGATGATGAATGAGCATAGACGTAGGCTTTCTAGCGCTGATCATGGTAAAGATGACTTCTGGAGAGAAACCTGCCTGGGTTAGAACCCAGGATTCAACGGCCATGCCATCAAACACAGGGCCTCGGAGATCTGATGGTAAATGGAGCCCTGTGATAGCAGGTCTGCGCGATTCGGTAATCACCAGGGAACAACGGCGACTAGTTGAACTAGTTCCGCGTACCATGCCCGGGGCGGCCAATCTGGCGCAATCAGGATTACCGGTACCCTCTCTGCTCTGATCTTCTTGGCTGTCGGATCGTGGGACCGAGCTATGAAGTCGGGAACTTTGGAATTTAGCCGTGAGGCCATCAGATCAACATCCAGAATTCCCCAATGACAGTGGATCTGGTGGAAGATCTCTGGATGGAGAGACTACTCCCCAGAGTCAAGGCCTTGATGACTGAGGAAATCTGCCTCTTTTTGTCCACTCCCGGCATGTGAACTGCAGAAATCATTGAGCGGTTTTCTTCTCAGTCCATCGGAGGTTGTGGCCTACCTCGGTCATGGCTGCCTTGCTGCGGGTTCCCCCTTGGCGGTTGATGTATGCCACTGCAGTGGCATTGTTGGACTGAATCCTGATTGGGCGACCCACCAGGAAGGGATGGAATTGGAGAAGCACCAACCTGATTGCCCGAAGCTCCAAGATGTTGATCGTAAGGTGTGATTCCTGGAGGAACCAGCGGCCCTGAGCAGTGTGATGAAGGAACACCATTCCCCAGCCTAGAAGACTGGCATCTGTTGTCAGAACTAACCGATGTACTGGAAGAAAGGACTTCCCTTGACTCAGGGAGGATTTCAATGTCCAGCACCTGAGAGACTGTCTGACTCGCTGGGGAAGGAGGAACCGACGGTCGAGGGAGAACGGGTTCCTGTCCCAGCCAGGAGGGCATGCTGTAGGGGGTGGAGGTGTAATTGAGCAAATGGAACCGCCTCCATAGCTGCTACCATCCTGCCGAGAACTCTCATACTGAAGCGCAGAGTGAGTGCAAGGCTGAGAGCGCTTCTGAGCTCGCTGTAAGGCCTCTTTTCCACTTGCGAGAAACACATCCATGTCTCACATGTGAAAACCAAGCTGTGGCGCCAGCACTCCAGAGCGCAGCGTGCGGCCACATAGCAACACATGGAGCCGCATGCTCCGCTCCCAAGTGCCAGAGCTTGGTTTTCACATGCGAGACACGGACGTGTTTCTCGCAAGTGGAAAAGAGGCCTAAGACTGAGATCTTTTCTGGGGGAAGAACCACCAACCCCCTGGGATGAGTCGAGTATCATTCCTAAAAAGGAAATTCGCTGAGCCGGTACTGGGGAAGATTTTTTTTTTTTTTTTTTTAAGTTTATCTTCCAACCCAGGCGAGAAAGAGTATCTATTGTGATGTTCACAGCCTCCTTACAGGTGCAGAAAGAGGGGCCTTTGATGAGGATATCATCTAGATATGGTAGCACCACCACTCCTCGGGTGTGGAGTATAGCCACGGCAGCCGCCATGACCTTGGTGAATACCCTGGGAGCGGTGGAGAGGCCGAAGGGCAGAGCAACGAATTGAATGTGAGCTTCCTGAACTGCAAAGCGAAGAAAACCTTTGGTGAGAAGGTAAAATAGGAATGTGGAGGTACGCGTCCTGGATGTCTATAGATGCCAGGAACTCGCCTTTTTCCATGGAGGCGATGACAGAACGAAGCGATTCCATTCGGAACCGTTGCACCCTGACAAACTTGTTCGGCAGTTTTAGGTCCAGTATTAGCTGTACCGTACCGTCCTTCTTTGGAACAATGAAGAGGTTTGAATAAAAACCTTGAAACCTTTCGCTTTGAGGGACCAGAATAATAACTCTGTCGTTTCTCAGAGAGCCACGCGGCACTGAAGGAAAGTAGGCAGCCGCATACTTTGAGAGTGGCCCCCGAATACCACAGGGAGTCATTGTGTGGAAGATCTGCCAGTTCTGGAACCTCTGGATCCAGACTGCCTAGGCCTGCCTCTCCATGAAGGGAAGGTTTATAAGAGGCCTGGGAACCTCTGTCTCCGCATTGTACCTGTCCGGAACCAGGAGATGAGGAAGTAGAGGACCAGTTTGAGTTGTAACGAAAAAAAAAAAATCGGGACTGAGCCTGCAGGTTCCGAAAGAGCAGAGAGGGTCCCTGTTGTGGAAGAAATTTACTCCTCCCTCCAGTGGCGTCGGAAATTAATTGGTCGAGCTTTTCGCCAAAAAGGCAACCGCTCTGATATGGTAGAGAAGTCGATGACTTTTTGGAAGCAGAATCCGCACCCCAGTCCCTGAGCCATAAGGACCTCCGGATGGTGATGGCGTTTGCTGCTGCTTGAGAAGCACAGTTATCGGCATCCAGGGACGCGGTCACTACAAAATCTCCAGCTCTAGCTATCTCAGTAGCAAGGTCTGCTATCTCGGGGGGAAGATTGGTATCCAGCACAGCTGAAGACAAGACCTCAGCTCAGTGGGTCATGGCCATAGCCACCCACGTAGCGGCAAAAGATGGGGAGAGTGCGGCTGCTCAGGCTTTAAAGGCTGAACACGCCATATTGTCGATCCGACGATCGGTTGAAAATAGAAATTGAAAATAGTCGCCCTCCGAAGAGGATAAAACAGATTTAGTCACTAGGCGCAATACCGGAGGATCTACCCGGGGAGACTGCGACCAAATCTTTTCTTAGATCCTGGGCAAAAGGATATTTTGACTCCATGGGCTTTTGCCCTGTAAATCGTTTATCTGGACAGATCCTGTGAGATTCAACGTTTTATTTAAATTTGGGATGAGTTGCGAACACTCTGAGCTCGCTTGGTCCTCTTAAGACACAGCATGATCCGTTTTAGATAAAAGGTTCCTCCTCAAGATTCAAAGCCTTATTCACTGACTCAATTAGAGAGTCGAGAGTCTCCTGATCGTGATGAAATTCCTGATCTAGGGATGTGTCAGAATCATCCTCTGAAACAGGTTGAATGGAAGGGGAGCGAGAAAAGGAGCTCTCAGAACCCAAATCCCGGTGATGGTCTGGGGATATGGCATGAGTCCTTTTCCTGGAAGGGTGAGAGCTCCTTGGCAAGGTACAACCCCTGGAGTACGAGGGGTTCTGGCGATCGTAAGCGTCGTCCGTAATAGTGCCCTGGTTAGAGGAAGGGTCTCGGAACGAGTCTAATGCTTTGGGCAGGGATGCCATAGACCAGGTAAGGGAGGGAGCCCACTCAGGGGGACTAGGCTCACTGGGTTCAGTATCAGTAACAGGTGGTTCCTGAGCAGTCACCGGTTCACAAGCTGTGCACAATGCAGTATTGTGACCCCGGGGTTATGACACCTTACAAGAGGTACATGTAGCGAAGAACAGTGTGGGTTGTCCCAGACTTTTTGTGAGGCTTTGATTGAGGCATAGCATAGCATTGAGGAGAGTGCTTACTAGCAGGGGAAGGGTTAGGCTATGTTTCTGCAGCTTTCCCAGGTCCTGTGTCTTGAGTCCCCAGGGGAGGTCCGCAGTGTATCACAGAAATCGCTAGTCCTGAAGGCTGTGATTCAAAAACGGCTGGAGCAGCGCTGCAGCATCAGCCCTGTAGGTGTCCCAAGATGGCAACCGAGATCAGGAAGTGAGAGCACTTCTCAGGGAATGAGAAGCGCCAGAAAGAGTGGGCGGCGGTAATTGCCGGTGGGCGTGGCCAAAACTCTGGCCTGTATGAAGGAAAAGCCGGGGACTAAATTTTAAACCTGCGGTTGCGGCCTGCAGCGCCACGACCGCTATTAGCGCCATCCTTAAGCCACACTCCGTCATTGAACTGTCGCACTGCGGACCAGCCACGGACCAGGGCTTTAAGGAGCGGACCTCCCATACCCCGGGGACCAGGACCCCTCAGCACCTCGGCCCCCACAGTGTACTCACGGTAGATGCGGTGGGCCAGTGCTCAATCCACCGTCGCCATAGTCAGGGAGGGGGTGGAGAGCTTCTGCGGCGTCATCCGCTATAACAGTGGTGATGCAGTGGGGGGCTGCACGGACGCCATACATATTATGTCCGGCTATGCACCTGGCTCCATGAGAGGTAGATGGAGGGCTACTCCATGTGGTCGCCTGCTATGGAGGGGGGAGATAGGAACGCAAAGGAACCGTCGCCCTTAAGGTGAGCTCAGGGCTGGCATCCAACGGTGCAGGAAAGGATACGGGAGGGACGCTCCACGTACTTGCCTGTTGATTGTTCGAGGGAGATCGGAACCTAGAAAGGATCTGTCACCCCTGTTCGCTCAGTTAAAGGAAAAAAATAGAATAAAAAGTAAGAAACTAAAAAAGAACAACGGTGGGGTCTGAAGGCAGACCCAAGTGTTTCCTACAGCAGGGGTGTCAAACTGCATTCCTCGAGGGCCGCAAACCATGCGTGTTTTCAAGATTTCCTTAGCTTTGCACAAGGTGCTGTAATCATTATGTGTGTAGGTGATCAAATTATCACCTGTGCAGTAAAAGGAAATCCTGAAAACATGACCTGTTTGCAGCCCTTGAGGAATGCAGTTTGACACCCCTGTCCTACAGACACTAAGCAAGGACTGGTTTACTTAGAGCCAGCAGGAGGGTGTATACTGCAGGGGAGGAGCTATTCTTTCTGTATTTGCTTAGTGTCCTCCTAGTGGCAGCATTATAATACCCATGGTCCTGTGTCCCCCAATGAGGCGTAGGAGAAATTAAACATGAATAGAATAAGACTGTATTTAGAAAATCACGCTTTGAAGTATGATCTTAACTTGAATCCCTGCACAAATGTAACCAAGAACACATGCATTTTTTGAAAAATGTATAACCGGTTTCCCAAAATCGCCCATCAAAATGTAGCCTGTACAAATCTGAACAAAATGGTGCTTCACTCATCTTAATTCTAGTTCTAGCCAGATATATGATTAACAAATATAAAATCATACAAGCCCAAAATTCAGGCTTTAGAAATCCATAAAAAATGTTTTTAATGAAGTTTAGAATGTTTATCTTCTCTTAAATTCACTAAAGTAGCACTTCAAAAACACCAAAGAAAATAAATATCTTAAGATGTCAGGTGAAAAAAAAAAAAAAAAATCAGATTTGGATCAGTTGAAATGGAATGACCCTATCATTGACAGGACACACTATAGATAGGATATCAATATTCTAAGCCAGCAAAACCACATTAAAGCCGCTCTTTAACCCTTCCCACATAGGAGTGTAACTGTACGTCTGGCACTGGGGTGACTTAATGTGAAGGAGACTCCGGAGCGGAGCTCCCTCAACAGGCGGCTGATAGCAGCCATCTATTTATATAATTACTAGTGATGAGCGAATATACGCCTTACTCGAGAATGCTCGGGGGTCCGAGTATTTTTTAGTGCTCGGAGATTTAGTTTTCTTCGCCACAGGTGAATGATTTACATCTGCTAGCCAGCATAAGTACATGTTGGGATTCCCTAGCAACCAGTCAAACCCCCACATGTACTTATGCTGGCTAACAGATGTAAATCATTCAGCTGCGGCGCTAAAAACTAAAACTCCGGGCACTAAAAAAATACTGGGAGGACATCCAAGCGTGCTCTGGAAATCTCGAGTAACGAGTACATTCGCTCATCTACTATATAATTGTCTAAGGGTCACTTCCGTCTTTCTGTCTGTCCTTCTGTCATGGTTATTCATTCGCTGATTGGTCTCGCCAGCTGCCTGTCATGGCTGCCGC
The DNA here is from genome assembly GCF_032444005.1 of Ranitomeya imitator. NCBI lineage: Eukaryota > Metazoa > Chordata > Amphibia > Anura > Dendrobatidae > Ranitomeya > Ranitomeya imitator. Next base: position 82,693,207 of record NC_091284.1, on the reverse strand, counting down.
GACCAATCGGCGACGGGCAGTCCGGAAGAAAATGGCCGCTCCTTACTCCCCGCAGTCAGTGCCTGTCGCCCGCATACTCCCCTCCGGTCACTGCTAACACAGGGTTAATGCCAGCGGTAACGGACCGCGTTATGCCGCGGGTAACGCACTCAGTTACCGCCGCTATTGACCCTGTGTTGTAAAAAATGTAATGTTAAAAATAAAAAAACAAAACAAAACCTGCTATACTCACCCTCCGTAGTCGCACGCGCTGGCCGCCATCTTCAGTTGCAGGTTCCGGTGGCAAAGATGGTATGGGAGAAGGACCGGCCATGACGTCACGGTCATGTGACCGCGACGTCATCACAGGTCCTGCGCTCATACCAACCCTGGGACCGGAAGCTGCCATGGACTACAAGGGGCCCTCGGAAAGGTGAGTGTATGTTTATTTTTTAACCTGTGGCAAACCTGGCTGGGCAATATACTACGTAGCTGGGCAATATACTACGCGGCTCTGTGCTGTATACTACGTCACTGGGCAATATACTACGTGGCTGTGCAATATACTAAGTCACTAGGCAATATACTACGTGGCTGCGCAATATACTACGTGGACATGCATAATCTAGAATAACCGATGCATTAGAATCGGGCCACCATCTAGTCACTAATAATTACCTTAAATTGTCTGTCATCCACTTCTGTCTGGACGTCCTCGAATCCCACAATGCACCGCACCCGGAAGTACGCGACCGCCATACTGAAATACCCAAGTGATGGGTATTTCAATATGACACCCGCTGGTGGTACCAGTCTGTCCGTCGCTCCCTGTCTCCCTCCCGCTCCTCTCCGCAGCCCCCCCGTCTCACATCACTACTCCCGCCAACAATCCTAGCGGCGGCCATGTTGGCGGGACAGAGTGCAGATAACCATGTGAGCGGTGAAGAGCAGGTGTGGCAGATGGATCCCGGAGATGCTGCTCTCCACGCTGCTGATCTCGGGGCTCCAGAGTGCGGAGATGCAAGGAGCAGAGAGCGGCGGAGACAATGCCCCAGAGAAATACTGTATACTATGATGGAGGCCCGATGCTATAGCATCGGGAGGGTTGCTTTGCAGCATGCCCCCATCGGCACGTCACCACCCTCCCGATGCGATAGTATCGGGTCTCCATCTAGCATTCCATAACCAGCATCTGTCCCTAACTGCCAGAGCTGCGCTCCGGCTGCAACTGTTAACCATTTAGATGGCACTGTCAATGACTGTGGCATTTAAATGAAGTCACAGCCAGTGTGTGCTCCTACCCTCTTCAGCCCCTTCTGATGCAATCATAGGGAGACGATAAGTTCCTAGGATAGCCAGGGCTCTGCTAAATGCCTCATTTGCTGCCATCTTGGTCCTCCTATGAAGCTCAGTAAATGCAGAGCAAAATACATTTACAAAAGGTTTATACCAATTTAAAAACAAACACATTTCACAAAAGTTTTATTTTTATGTACATTTTTTTTTCTCCAAAAGACATAGAACTTTCTTCTTTTATACAATCTACAGTCTAACAACATATACAGATACAATGTGCCTACAGTACATGCGGATTTCAGACAAATTACATTCAGAGCACTGTGGATTTATATGAAAAATAGGAGAAGTTGTGTCCATTTTATGTGCCGATTCCAAGCAGATAAATAATACAAAAAACATCTAACATTTTGTAGCCATTATAAAAGTTATTACAGTGAACGCTTCTAATTGATGCAGTACCTGATTGAGTAAACGCAATCTATTCTGTTCACATTCAACACCAGCAGTATCGGATACAGTATTGTGATTGCCGATGACTGTACAGAAGTCCAGAGGAACCACATTTGCTTCGTTAAGGTTGCAGTACATTGGTCAGTGCTAAGTAGATGGGCTATAGAAAGCTGGCAAGGACAGGAAATGCATTTCAGCATGTGAACAAGAAAAGAAAAAAAAAAAAAGGAAAATTTTGGACTAAAGTTCAGAAAAGATATCAGATATTGTTCTATATTTGCATAGGTTACAATCTATTCTAACAGGACTGCAGATCTCTAAAAGCCAAAGTACTACGGTAAATGGATGGGTCTACACACAAGCACGACGGTCGTACCTGCCCATTTAGCCAGTTTGCTAGGATGGCAGCAATCGCCTATTTTTCGAGAATATCAGAATAGATCATTCTGTCCATAATCACAGCCAAAATGACTGGAGCTCGACAAGAAAAGCTCTGAATACCAGGTATCGTGTACAGGTAAGACAAAGTCATTACACAGTACACAGCTGGGACACATTTATAAGATTCTCAGCAGAGGAAAAAAAAAATTTCAAACATCCATTTCTGGAAAGAATTATGCAAAGGTCTATTGATTAAAATCAACTTTAAAATTAACGGTGTTCATTGGAAAACCCCTTTAAGCAATTTTAAAATGGTTTAAAATGAATCGTTCTCGGCAGCACATCTTCATGTGCGTCAAGGACATGTGCTGCCGAGCAGGACATGCGCGCAGAACAATCTATTATCGTTCAGTGAGTACAGGAAGTCTAAACAGGCTATTAAATCACATGTAAGAGGATCAATGTTCATTTTACGGTTGTGATTGTGTAATGTTAACGCACCCCAAGAATAGATTTTTTTTTCCTTTATCCAGGTCTCTGGGACCACTGACGAGGGGACAGTTTAGTAGAGGACAACCCCTTTACGCTTTTTTTGTCATGGCATTTTAGCTAAATTAACATACAATAAACACATTACAGTAACACGTACAGTATATCACGCCAGCACTTACCAGTGTTCAATCCACCTTCACAGAACTGTCCCGGTAAACATGAAGGGTCATATCATGTCAAGTGTGGGGCACAATTTGCATCATCTGCAAGCTTGATGCCCGGATTTGGGCATATTATATACCTTTACCTGATGTCCTAGATGAAAAGTATCCAACACATACAAATGTAATATAAGACATGGGTGTATGGATAAAGACCTTTAGTCCCGGGCTGGAATATCAGGTCCAGTAATAGTAGTTCAGGTATGTGCTTATCCGCATACACTGAGATCGAGACCAATAATAAAGGCATTCTTAACCCTAGAAAAAGCTTTACCAGTAATTTACTCAGGTTTAGTCTTCATTTGAGGGATCGTAATGTCCTTTTAAGTAATATAAGAAGCCCCATTTCCATGCATTACTGTAAATGCTGCTGTTCTCCTGAATCTGGCGTTTTACTTTTTTCAAATCGTATCACAGGGGGCTCTTGGAAGCCGTTGCGCAAAAAACAACAGCAATTGCGCCATTTAAACACTACTTTCAGAAGATTAGAGTGATGTTTAAATGGTTAACAGCAGTGATCGGTGCTCCGTTCCAGCTGCTGTTAACCATTTATCCCCCTCAATGACATATCTATATGTCAATTTGCTTTAGAGGTTTATTTACAGAAAAGGAGCCACATATCAGATATGGAAAAACTGAGAAACACAACACTAGTCAGGAGAACAGTGGCATTTACAACACGTTGTTATAAATATGTAATTTTTCAAGTGACAGGTCCTCTTTAAAAGAGTTATTCCCATCTCATCCCAGGTTGTCACTCAATATTGCACCTGCGCTCCATTCAATGCCTATACGACTGCCAAAGGTCTAATGCTGTGCTCTACTATGGTAGCTGGCAATCCCGCTGACAAAAGTGACCACTTGCTGACATAGGAAAGTGTAAGGTTTCTTCAAAGGGATTGTCCAGGTATACTCTGACATTTGCAGAGTTGTAACCATGTGCACGATGGTAAAGCTGCCAGGGGGACTTTTTGACGACAAGAATGTATTTATAAGTTGGACGCAGACCTGTCCCATGATAAGGGCTTGGTGTCGGCAACAATACCACCCAGCGTTGTGTCTATGTTGGAGAACATGCCTAGATAACCCCAGAAAGATTGGGCAACTGTAGTATTGGAAGTTTCTGAACTCACATCAAGTTTTTCTTTTGTACAGCCGTGATATACACTACTCACAAAAAGTTAGGTATATTTGGCTTTTGGGTGTAATTTCAGGATGATCCTAGAATGCACGCTAACCTTTTCAGGTGAACTTAATGTGACCATCTCTAAACTTTTGAATACACATGTCCAACTGTTCAATGTTTCAAAACTTTTTGCACAACTTGTAAATTTTGCCATTAAGCTCCTTGTTTGCGACCAAGAGGTGTTTGAGCCATGAATTGTGTAATAAATTTTGGGGTTCAATTAGAATTGGTATTAAACAGCCCCCTTCTTTGTGACGTTCACATTTTGACATCATGAGACCAAGATGACACCTAACAATTGATCAGCAGTACCTCGCTGTTGCGAGGCTTCAAGCTGGATGTCCTCAGACGGAAGTGGCCACTGATCTTGGAATCACAGTACGTCATTAGCAGGCTGCAACAGAGATTCCGAGAGACAGTCACAAAGGCAGAGACGTGAATATCCTTTAGCCGTATCCCTCACTGATGATCACTTCATGGTTAATGCTCTTTGGAACAGGATGATGAATGCCACACCACTCCAGGCATATTTAAAGGAGGTGAAAGGCACCCATGTGTCTCGTCAGACCATTCAAAACAGTTTGCAATCAGTGTGGTCTGTGTGATAAACGAGGGTACCGAACCACACCACCATGAGCTGGAGCATTGTCATCCATGAAGATGAAATTAGTCTTGCATGAAATTAGTCTTGTATGGGCCAGGGAGCATCTACGTTGGACAAGGGTCCAGTGGGCCTCAGTGCTGTTCACTGATGAAAGCGGATTCACGGTGAGCAGAAATAATGGCCGCCAATGATATTTGAGATGTCTAGGAGAGTGCTATGCATCAGTCACTTATCCCCAGGCAAGCCTTTGGTGGTGGAGTTAGTGTGGCAGGTGTGTCTAGTCAATACAGAACTGCCCTACACTCTGTGAATGGTGCAGTGACAAGCCACTACTACTTAAGGTACCGTCACATTAAGTGACGCTGCAGCGATATAGACAACGATGCCTATCGCTGCAGCGTCGCTGTTTAGTCGTTGTGTGGTCGCTGGAGAGCTGTCACACAGACAGCTCTCCAGCGACCAACGATGCCGAGGTAACCAGGGTAAACATCGGGTTACTAAGCGCAGAGCCGCGCTTAGTAACCCGATGTTTACCCTGGTTACCATTGTAAATGTAAAAAAAAACAAACACTACATACTTACATTCCGGTGTCTGTCGCGTCTCCCGGCATCAGCTTCCCTGCACTGTAAGCGCCGGCCGTAAAGCAGAGCGGTGACGTCACCGCTGTGCTCTGCTTTACGGCCCTGCGCTTAGTAACCCGATGTTTACCCTGGTTACAAGTGAAGACATCGCTGGATCGGCGTCACACACGCCGATTTAGCGATGTCAGCGGGTGATCCAGCCACCAAATAAAGTTCTGGACTTCTAGCTCCGACCAGCGATGTCACAGCAGGATCCTGATCGCTGCTGCGTGTCAAACACAACTATATCGCTATCCAGGACGCTGCAACGTCACGGATCGCTGTCGTTATCGTTCTAAAGTTGCTCAGTGTGAAGGTACCTTTAAACAACATTATTAATCCAGTCATTGTACCTTTGCATTAACAACACAGGCCTAATTTCATCTTCATGGATGACAATGCTCCAGCTCATTAAGGACGCATCATTATGGAACGGTTTGTGGAGACTAGATATCTCAAGTAGAGCGGCCATCACTTTCGCCAGACCTGAATTCCATAGAAAATCTATGGGATCAACTGCGTTGCCGTGTAGAGGCTCGTAACTCTGTTCCTGAAGGACAGGCCTCAGGTCATTGAGGTTCTGGGGGAGAGTGGGATGCCATGTCTCAGCAGACAATAACTCCACTTGTGAACAGCAGGAGACATTGTTGTCAAGCTGTAATTGATACTCAAAGCCACATGACAAGTTTTTGAGACGTCTTTTGTTGGGGTATTATACCCACCACTGTTGATGGGTTTTGTTTCAATAAATTGTTTGAGATGAGGAAATCACCATTTCTGCTTCTACTTAAATACCCTCGATGATAAAATATCACTGTAACGTGAACTTTTTACGTTTTATATAAATTTTCCCTGAAAGCAAATTATTCCTAACTTTTTGTAAGTAGTGAAAGTTTGTAGTGGCTTGGAAAAACTTAGGGCCTCATTTTTGAAAAGACACTTGATAAATCTGCCCCTTAGTGTTATTATTCTCACAAATTATACCACAACTTTTTTTTTTTAGTCAGGCCTATATAAAAAAAATAAATCAGATTTTATAATGACCACTGTGATATGAAACATCACAAACTGATTGCTGGGTAGCTGTGTTTTGGCCTCTGTTCAGGAGCACATCCACCAGGTTGCCTCCGATTACACAGCTCATGACAATTGTCCTTGCATAGAAGGAAAGGGCAAGAAGGATTAGCAGGACTCAGGTTATGTTCACATGCCACGAGACATCCACACAATATCTTCAAAATATGTGACCAAAATCCACGATTAATAAATGAGCTGCACTTAGACCCCAAACATGCGCGAAAATCTAAATTATTTCTGTAATGCTTGAATGGGATTTTTTAGAAGAACCATACTATGCTCCCCTCAGCCCTTATTGACATTTTGCCAAATACTGGGATTGCAAATTTTCAAGAAATAGATCTAGTGTGAAGACGATCACACCGTCCCTGAGGAAAATGGATTTGTATATACAGAAAGTTTTACCCAAAGTACGTAAATAAAAGTTTGGAAACGATTCCTTTCAAGTAAATGTCCTCAATATCCACCCCGCTCCGCACCTTTTTGTGCATTCTCTGCCGTACAGGAGCCATCTTTGAGCAGTTTGCTGGCCACAGGTTTTGCCCTAATTTTTAAAAGTGAATTTTAAAAAATTATCCCATAGAAACAGTGAAAATCCGGCTCTTATCAACCAGATCGCGATTTTCATTTCGCAACTTGATCAAGAAAAATGGCAGATGAATTTTGATTGGTCAGATGCCATTACCGGATATTGTGCAGTGATGGCGATTGGGCTACGGCAGAAGGAACCCGCAAGGATAAATTCCCAGAGGACGGTAGTTTTGATATATTGGAGCCATTTCTAAATTACTCTTCAGTGTTAGATGTCATTGCTGTGAATGGGACCACCTAATGTAATAGTGTGCAGTTCATAGTTGCACCATGTATTCCTTACATTACATTAGATGGCCTTCGGGTAAATTCTGGGACTAAACGATGGCTCAGATTAAAGACACCCCTCTACTCGCCAAATATCATCAATATAATTATTGCTGTTCTTATGCCAACTTATTGTAAAATGGGCCCCAGTTTAGCAAGAGGGGCATAAGCTTTGTCTAGCGCTGCCCAACAGATTCACTATCAATTGCTCCACAAAAGTGGCGTACATTTTAGCAAAATTGATTTTACTGCATGGGTTCCTGAAAGATACACCAAGTTCATGAAGGAAAATGTGTGGTCAGAAAAAGACCCACTGATTAAGTAAGGTTTTTGTTAACAATAGTGATGAGCGAATATACTCGTTACTTGAGATTTCCCGAGCACGCTCAGGTGTCCTCCGAGTATTTTTTAGTGCTCGGAGATTTAGTTTTCATCGCTGCAGCTGAATGATTTACATCTGTTAGCCAGCATAAGTACATGTGGGGGTTGCCTTGTTGCTAGGGAATCCCCACATGTAATTAAGCTGGCTAACAGATGTAAATCATTCAGCTGAGGTGAGGAAAACAATCTCAGAGTGCTAAAAAATGCTCGGAGGACCCCCAAGCGTGCTCAGGAAATCTCAAGTAACGAGTATATTAGCTCATCACTAGTTAACAAGTTTTTAAAAAATTTGTCAATGAAAAATAAAAAAAATTAAGTAATTTGGGAATTTTCCCACTGGAGATATTTTAGAGTCTTTTTCCTGTCCTTACTGGAAGAGTTTACAGCAGTTTCCTTATCCTCAGAGGCAGGATGACACTTCTATACACAGCTGATAGGGTCCACTAATCACAACAGGTGGACTCTGATCTCTTCATAAAAACCTTTGTCCACGATCATTAGATGCTTCAATACATAACAGAGTACGAGTCCATTCAATGTTGCTAATGTACATGTGAACTTCCTGAAAGTTCCTGGGGTCTAAAAACACCCCCAGTGGCAAAAATTGCAAAATTTAAAAATTTCCTCAAATGTGACCGGAATTTGCAAATTCTCGCCTGCTACTGTATCGCACTCTAGATTTTACCTGCACGTAAAACCTGCAGCTTTTCTGTGGAAGGGATACATAAGAGTTCAGTTCTAAAACCCGGACAATATTTTAAGTATGCACTAGCCCTGCAGACAATAAGGCAGGATCAGAACCGCTAAGAACTGACGTGCCACACATTTCATTCTTCAAATGGTTTTTAGCGGCCATTGTGGACAAAGCTGTGGTCACAGACTACATACTAACACCAGAGACGCAGAATGTAAAGCAAACCCCAAACCTATCACAGCATTTTTGAGTGTCGGGCGTGACGCGCACACTGGGGGGGCTGGCACAATTTCGGTGTCAAGCAGAGCTCAGTAGGATAAAACAGGCAGTAAATAAATATTGGAACGTCAGATACTGCAGCTGGAATAAAGATGACCTGAAGGCAAAAAAACCTACATTAAATAACACAATAAATGCTAAGTGGAAATCAGCACCAGAAACACGTTTTATAAAGCAGATCCCGTGAACTCCTCCATGAACCAGCGTTGCAGTCGCCCGCGCGCAGCTCTCGCCCGCTCGCCTTGCATATTCGTGCAGGAGATTTGGTTAAGTAGTTTAGTGTTTCTGTATAAAGCTCGTGAACAGTGGTTTGAACTTTTGATTTGTGACTACAATCTACTTATTTATGGACACACGATGCAACGTGCTCATAGAAAATAAAGCCATTTTGTTCAAATGAATACATACAAAAGTCTGCGCGCCTTCATTTACACTTCTGGAGGTACATCCTTGCTTGCTGTTGGCTGTGGCACCTGATAAACCGTCTCTTCTACTGCGCACGTCCCTGGCATCACTTTTGGCGTGTCATATAGTACCTGCGCGGATGAGGAACTGTCTGTCCTAGATACAAGCTTGTTGTAAGTCCCTACTAGGACAGGCGCCTGGCTTCCTGCCCCTTTAAAAGTAGAAGTTGAAGGCAAGCACATGGTCCCGGCAGGATGCGCTGACATTTCCATGATGATTGGTGTAGCATATTCCGGCCCACTGGTCGGCAGCGGCTCGGCGTAGGCATGGTAAATGTCCTTGTCTGGAGAGTTGTAGGAATCCAGATCGGCATACCCACCTTCTTTAATCTCCTCTGGTTTGAAGGTTGATCTCTGATGCAAGGTGCCAACTGCTCCCCCGACAAGGGGCTGGGCGTATTCTAAAAAAGTAAACAGTTTTTGGTTTCATTTATAAAGAACAAATTATTTTAGTGGAAATAAGGGCCTGTTCACATCATTTGGGCCACACATTTGAGACATCAGATGTTGCATCATATCCCTGGAAATTTGGGATTTAGACATACCCTGAACAGAACCATTAAAGTGGTATTGCCACCTCCAAGATCCTATGCCAATATGCAGTAGGAATAATAATATTAGCAAATACCTCCAATTGTTAGTAGTTGTAACCATGGATATCTAAAACTAATGTTTATATGCTCTTTACACTGTACTGAAACTGCCCTCACTAAAGTTTCTAATGTTTTACTAACCGCTAAATCTAATGGTCACTACTCCATGCTAATTCTCTTGGATCTCTCTGCAACATTTGACACTGTGGATCATCAGCTCCTCCTCAATATGCTCCGCTCCATCGGCCTCTAGGACACCGTTCTCTCCTGGTTCTCCTCCTATCTCTCTGACCGCTCTTTCACTGTATCTTTTGCTGGTTTCTCCTCCTCTCCCCCTTACTGCTGGGGTTCCTCAAGGATCAGTCCTAGGCCCCCTCCTCTTCTCTTTGTATACCGCCCCTAACGGACAAAAAAAAAAAAAAATCAGTAGATTTGGTTTCCAGTACCATCTCTATGCTGATGACACCCAATTATACACTTCTGCTCCTGATATCACGCCTGCCTTTTTAGAAAACACCAGTGATTGTCTTACCGCTGTCTCTAACATCATGTCCTCCCTCTTTCTGAAATTGAACCTGTCAAAAATTGATCTCCTCGTGTTTTCTCCCTCTACTAACCTTCCTTTGCCTGACATTGCCATCTCAGTGTGTGGTTCCACCATTACTCCCCAGCAACATGCCCGCTGTCTTGGGGTCATACTTGATTCCGAGCTTTCATTCACCCCCCACGTCTGATCATCGGCTCGCTCTTGTTATCTGCACCTCTATAACATTTCTAGAATTCAACAGTTTCTTCCTTTCGACTCTGGAAACTCTTACTGTTTCTCTTATTCATTCTCATCTTGACTATTGTGATTCTCTACTAATCGGTCTCCCTCTTACCAAACTCTCCCCTCTCCAATCTGTCTCGGCAGTTATAACATGGCAGTTAGACAGGGCAGGAGACAGGTAAGACAATCTAAATCTAATCCATATTCACTTGAAACAGCACAAATACTCACCATATTTATTTGTATAATCTATATCCTGGCTGCTGCATTCACTCACATTCACCGCCCTTGCATTAACTCTCTATACTCCATCCATATCGGCCCCTCTGTCTTTGCCTCTCCTATGTATAGCACTCATGCTCTATTCACATTGCTTAACAGCACAGATCCATTCAGTCCCACCATCCAACACAAGAGACGCTCTCACAAATCACTTAACCATCTGCTCACTCTTTCGATCCTCCTTCTCCTGGTCGCTGGAGACATATCTCCAAACTCCGGCCCCCCATGTTATAGCCAGTCAAACCTCCCAATTGCTACACCCAGAAACCCCTCTAACCTTATTAATATTCCCTGCATGCCTTCTGTCTCTTTGAATTGTGCCCTTTGGAATTCTCGCTCTGTGTGTAATAAACTCTCCTTCATTCGACTTCTTCCTTTCTAATTCTCTTAATCTCCTGGCTCTTACTGAAACCTGGATCTAGCAGTCAGACACCACCGCTGCTGCTGCTCTTTCATATGGTGGACTACACTTTTCTCATACCCCAAGATCAGACAACAGAGCAGGTGGAGGCGTTGGTCTGCTCCTTTCACCCAAATGTACTTTCCAAGTTATCCCCCAAGTACCCTCACTTGTCTTCCCTTCCTTTGAGGTCCATGTGGTCAGACTCTACGTCCCCTTCTCCATGCGAGTGGAGGTGGTGTATCGTCCTCCCGGCCCCTCTCATCAGTTCCTGGATCACTTTGCCACCTGGCTTCCACACTTTCTCTCTTGTGACACCCCCACCCTTATCATGGGTGATTTCAACATCCCCATTGCCTCTCCCCATCTGCTTCTCACCTTTTATCGCTATCCTCCTCTTTCGGCCTCTCGCAGCATACTAACTTCTCCAACGCATGAAGATGGAAACTCCCTTGACTTGGTCTTCTCCCGTCTTTGCTCAGTGGATGATTTCACAAACTCCCCTCTCCCGCCACAATATTCTTTCATTCTCTATCAAGAACTGCCATCCCGCTCAGGTCACCCCCACTTTCCACACTTAATGGCCTGTATGTTTCTATAACACCCAGAAACTTATGAAGAACTTGCAGTCCTCATTGGCCCCAATCTTCTCCATCTCATGTCCTGATTCTGCTCTGAAGCATTACAATGAAACCCTGCAAAGTGCTTTGGATGAAGCTGCTCCTCCTATACATAAATCAACTCGGCACAGACGGCAACAACCGTGGCACACGCTGCAAACACGTTTCCTGCAGCGGTGCTCCAGGTGCGCAGAACGTCTGTGGAGAAAATCTAATCTACCCAAAGATTTCATCCATTATAAGTTCATGCTAAAGACATACAATTCTGCCCTTCACCTCTCCAAACAAACCTACTTCAACACCCTCATCACCTCCCTGTCCAATAACCCTAAACGTCTCTTTGACACGTTCCAGTCCCTACTCAACCCAAGAGAGCAGGCCCCAACCACGGATCTCCGTGCTGACGATCTGGCCAATTACTTCAAAGAAAAAATTGACCACATTCGACCGGAAATCATCTCCCAATCTCTTCATACCATGCACTGTCCTCCCTCCCCCACACCATCTAGCTCACTCTCTGACTTTGAAGCAGTTACAGAAGAAGAAGTAAGCAGGCTCCTTGCATCTTCTCGCCCGACCACTTGCACCAGTGACCCCATTCCGTCACATCTCCTCCAGTCCCTTTCCCCGGCTGTCACCTCTCACCTCACAAAAATATTCAACCTTTCCCTCACTTCCGGTATTTTTCCCTCCTCATTTAAGCATGCCATCATACATCCATTACTTAAAAAACCATCCCTCGATCAAAACTGTGCCGCTAATTATAGACCTGTCTCTAATCTTCCCTTCATCTCTAAACTCCTCGAACGCCTGGTCCACTCCCGTCTTACCCGCCATCTCTCAGATAACTCTTCTCGACCCTCTTCAATCTGGCTTCCGCTCTTTACACTCTACTGAAACTGCCCTCACTAAAGTCTCTAATGACCTACTAACAGCTAAATCTAATGGTCACTACTCCATGCTAATTCTCTTGGATCTCTCTGCAGCATTCGATACTGTGGATCATCAGCTCCTCCTCACTATGCTCCGCTCCATCGGCCTCAAGGACACCGTTCTCTCCTGGTTCTCCTCCTATCTCTCTGACCGATCCTTCACTGTATCTTTTGCTGGTTCCTCCTCCTCTCACCTTCCCCTTACTGTAGGGGTTCCTCAAGGATCAGTCCTAGCCCCCCTCCTCTTCGTATACTGCCCCTATTGGACAAACAATCAGTAGATTTGGTTTCCAGTACCATCTCTATGCTGACGACACCCAATTATACACTTCTTCTCCTGATATGACACCGACCTTTTTAGAAAACACCAGTGATTGTCTTACCGCTGTCTCTAACATCATGTCCTCCCTCTATCTGAAACTAAACCTGTCAAAAACTGAACTCCTCGTCTTCTCTCCCTCTACTAATCTACCTTTGCCTGACATTGCCATCTCCGTGTGCGGTTCCACCATTACTCCAAAGCAACATGCCCGCTGCCTTGGGGTCATCCTTGATTCTGACCTTTCATTCACCCCCCACATCCGATCACTGGCTCGCTCTTCTTATCTGCATCTCAAAAACATTTCTAGAATTCGCCCTTTTCTTACTTTCGACTCTGCAAAAACTCTTACTGTTTCACTTATTCATTCTCGTCTGGACTATTGTAACTCTCTACTAATCGGCCTCCCTCTTACCAAACTCTCCCCGCTCCAATCTATCCTGAATGCTGCAGCCAGGATCATATTCCTCACCAACCGTTACACCGATGCCTCTACCCTGTGCCAGTCATTACACTGGCTACCCATCCACTCCAGAATCCAGTACAAAACTACTACCCTCATCCACAAATCACTCCATGGCTCAGCACCACCCTACATCTCCTCTCTGGTATCAGTCTACCACCCTACCCGTGCCCTCCGCTCCGCTGATGACCTCAGGTTAGCATCCTCAATAATCAGAACCTCCCACTCCCGTCTCCAAGACTTTACACGTGCTGCGCCGATTCTTTGGAATGCACTACCTAGGTTAATACGATTAATCCCCACAGTTTTAAGCGTGTCCTAAAAACGCATTTGTTCAGACTGGCCTACCATATCAACCTAACTATCCCTGTGTGGCCCATTCACAAAAAAAACAAAAAAAACTAAACCATAATCAGGTTCCTCGCATCATGTTCTCATGCACTTTATGCATTTAATAGCCCTCTGTGTCTGTACTGTTACATATTTAAGCTGATAACTGGTTCATGCAGCTTTACATGAACACCTGAGCCTTACACTATGGCTGGTCCGAACAATGAAAGCAATTGTTACCATCCACCTCTCATGTCTCCCCTTTTCCTCATAGATTGTAAGCTTGCGAGCAGGGCCCTCACTCCTCTTGGTATCGGTTTTGATCTGTGTTTATTGTTAAGTAGTAACGTCTATTGTCTGTACAAGTCCCCTCTATAATGTAAAGTGCTGCAGAATATGTTGGCGCTATATAAATAAAAAAAAATTATTATTATTATTGTCAATGTGCCCTGCATATGGGGTAAGTGACATAGTGAATCAGAAGAACTATGCTACATTTCTACGTGAAGATATTTGCCAATATCATTACACATACTACATATTGTGATAGGATAATAGAGATTGGAATAGCCCTTTAACTAATCACTTACAGTAAGGTTTTTTTAAAGCTTTTGTGTCCGCTTATGGAAACCACCAGAATTGAGGCTATAATAAGCATAAAGTGACTCAGTATGCTTTATTATAGTAAATAGTTCCCATGGGGTAGGTCTTAAACCTGTATTTTGGGGGTTCAAGCAGAACCCCTGATGAAATCACAAACATGTGGCTTGAACGTCAGGCCCCAACAAGAAAATAATGGAAATACTATTTGTCATGATTTGAATGCAACTTATCTCCTTCCTATGTAAAAACATTGAGGACATGTAATGGTCTTTTCTTAAGAATTCTCCGCTTAAGAACTTGGGTGAGATAATAATTACTGTGCAAAGAAACAAAAAATAAAATGTGACCAGCTATTGGCAAGGGTGCCCGTTAGAGAGGCTGAGGCCGTGTTGCAGTAATCTGGTAATTGCAAGGCTCGATGCCACAATACAGGCAACTGGAAGCCGCACAAGGCTATTTAGGAGTGTAATCCCACAAGATGGCCGGAAGCCTGGAAATCTAATTGCCACTTTTGCTCCAATTTTCCTTTATTCGCGTTTTCGAATGCCATATAATACTGTTATGTCTGGTGAGCAGAGAGACGAGGGGCTCTACCACCCTGCGGAGGGCGCTACCTGCTGACATGGTGGTCATCTCCCTTGGTCTCAGGCGGCTGACCTCACAGCTGCTGTACCTCACCGGTGTCTCCTCGTGTTCGGCCGATTTGGCAGGTAGGAATTGCTTCATCCCTTTCCACCAACCTGCAGAAAATGAAAACCATGAACCTAAATCAATAAAAAAACATCAAAATAAATAAACTGCACGATTTTAAGAGATTAGATTTTTTTTCTACCTTCCTTCCAAGGGCCATAACTTTTTTATTTTTCCATCAACAGATGTATGAGAACCTGTTTTTTTTATATGGTGAAGAAAAAAAAATCACCATTCTGCAATTGTTATTTAGGTTTTTGTTTTTTCAAGATTTTTTTTTTCTTCCTTTCTCCATTTAGATGTAAAAAATATATATATATATTTTATATGGTATATAAATTTTTTTATTTTTCATCTAAATGGAGAGAAAAAAAAAAAAAGTTTGAAAATTTGTACCGAGACCCGTCACGTTTTCATTTTTCAGTTAATGGAACTGTTAGAGGGTTTGTTTTTTGCATCCTCAGCCGACTTTATTATGGCTACCATTTTTACGTAGATATGACGTTTTAATCATTTCTTATTGCATTTGCGGAGTTGAGACATACAGAACACAAAAAAAAAAACCAAAAAAAAAAACCAAAACTATTCTTGTTTCGCTATTAACAGATCAGGTTAATTAATTTTATTTTTGAAAGACTGGGTTTTCACAGAGGCAGCGGTACCAAAAAATGGGTTTTTACTTTTCATTTCTAAATGGCAAAAAAACATGGTCATTCAAATTTTTTTCTTTAACAGCATTTTGTAGCCCCCTTATGGGACTTGAAACATCGGATCACTTACACTATAAACAGCAATACCATAGTAATAAATCACCGTCTGCGATGAAGCCCAACTGCAAGCTGGACTACGTAGGAGCACCGTCACAACAAAATGGGGTCTTCAATACACCTCCAGCCATCATAGTGACCATTAGTGGGGGTGGGGATTATGGGCACCAAGAATGGCACCCCCTAGTGAGCGTTCCATAAATGCTACCATCAGATTGACATTTAACAGCAGTAGGCGGCACTTGGCTGCACCCGCGGCTGATAGAGGCAGATGATGGCTGAATACCTCGGCCATCATCTGTCAGAAACATGTAGGCTCAGTTTCTGAGCCTGCTTCAAAGAAGGGGACCTGACATATGTATATGCACGTAAAATGTTGAGAAGGGGTTAAAATGTATATGAATATTGTAGACTAGATATAGATATTTTTATATATGGACATACTATATGTACATACTATATGTACAAAAATTATTTGTAAAAAAAAAAAAAAAATATTGAATCATGTAAGGAAATGTAATATTTATCAGCAGCTGAGACTATTAGGTAAAACACTGTGACGTGATGTACACATTTGTTTGTACCTGCACGGTCCCAGTAAGGCAAGTCATACGTTCCTTCAGTTTTCTTCTTTCTGATGTGAAAAAGAAAACATGGCAAGATAATTATACAGTGTAATAACGCAAATGTTTCTGAAAATAAATTCTTTATCTCTTGCTTCTTTGCTACATTAAATAATACCTTGTTTAATTTCATAAATTAAAAAAAAAAAAAAAGGTGATTTTTCGCTTTGAACAGTAAACATTCTAATGCTCATTGGGTTTGCTCTGTAATAGCTTGTTTTATCCAGCAGATGTCAGTAGTGCACTCACTGCTTGCACACAATGGTCTCATCTAATTATGTAGGTAACCACATTTATTTGTCTCCATATGTAGTAGAGCCAGGTTACCATCTTCAATGAAAATACAAAGTGTGTACATTATTAAATAGATATATCAGACCTGATGAGGCTGGTCTGCTTACTTTGAAAAAAAAAAAAAGATTATACAGCCATTCTGGCCTAGTTTTTCAAAGTTGTTCTGCATTTTCTAACACTAGCTCATGCTAACTGCTTATCAAAGAAATACACTGTGTGCAGAATTATTAGGCAAGTTGTATTTTGATCACATGATGCTTTTTATACATGTTGTCCTACTCCAAGCTGTTTAGGCTTGAGAGCCAACTACCAATTAAGTAAATCAGGTGATGTGCATCTCTGTAATGAGGAGGGGTGTTGTCTAATGACATCAAAACCCTATTTAAGGTGTGCTTAATTATTAGGCAACTTCCTTTCCTTTGGCAAAATGGGTCAGAAGAGAGATTTGACGGGCTCTGAAAAGTCCAAAATTGTGAGATGTCTTGTAGAGGGATGCAGCAGTCTTGAAATTGCCAAACTTTTGAAGTGTGATCACCGAACAATCAAGCGTTTCATGGCAAATAGCCAACAGGGTTGCAAGAAGCGTGTTGGGCAAAAAAGGCGCAAAATAACTGCCCATGAATTGAGGAAAATCAAGCGTGAAGCTGCCAAAATGCCATTTGCCACCAGTTTTGCCATATTTCAGAGCTGCAACATTACTGGAGCAACAAAAAGCACAAGGTGTGCGATACTCAGGGACATGGCCAAGGTAAGGAAGGCTGAAAAACGACCACCTTTGAACAAGAAACATAAGATATTTCTTGGCCCAGTCTTGACGTTTTATCTTAAGACTGACTTCTCAAAGGTTTTATGGACTGATGAAATGAGAGTGCCTCTTGATGGGCCAGATGGATGGGCCAGAGGTTGGATCAGTAAAGGGCAGAGAGCTCCACTCCGACTCAGACGCCAGCAAGGTGGAGGTCGGTACTGGTATGGGCTGGGATCATCAAAGATGAACTTGTGGGACCTTTTCGGGTTGAGGGTGGAGTGAAGCTCAACTCCCAGACCTACTGCCAGTTTCTGGAAAACAACTTCTTCAAGCAATGGTACAGGAAGAAGTCGGTATCATTCAAGAAAAACATGATTTTCATGCAGGACAATGCTCTATCACATGCCTCCAACTACTCCACAGCGTGGCTGGCCAGTAAAGGTCTCAAAGAAAAAAATAATGACATGGCCCCTTGTTCACCTGATCTGAACTCCATAGAGAACCTGTGGTGCCTCATAAAATGTGAGATCTACAGGGAGGGCGAACAGTCCACCTCTCGAAACAGTGTCTGGAAGGCTGTGGTGGTTGCTGCACGCAATGTTGGTCGTAAACCGATCAAGAAACTGAAAGAATCTATGGATGGAAGGCTGGTGAGCGTCATAAAGAAAGGTGGCTATATTGGTCACTATTCTTTGGGGGTTTTGTTTTTGCATGTCAGAAATGTTTATTTCTAAATTTTATGTAGTTATATTGGTTTACCAGGTGAAAATAAACAAGTGAGAAGAGAATATATTTGTTTTTTATTAAGTTGCCTAATAATTCTGCACAGTAATAGTTACCAGCACAAACAGATATCCTCCTAAGATAGCCAAATCTTTAAAAAAACAAACAAAAAAAAAAACACTCCAACTTCCAAAAATATTAAGCTTTGGGTTGATTGAGAACATAGT
This sequence comes from Ranitomeya imitator, assembly GCF_032444005.1. NCBI lineage: Eukaryota > Metazoa > Chordata > Amphibia > Anura > Dendrobatidae > Ranitomeya > Ranitomeya imitator. The sequence goes on along the minus strand of NC_091284.1, from coordinate 82,674,838 downwards.
TGTTGATCAATAATAAAAATAATCCTCTATAATAAAACTTGCCTAATAATTCTGCACACAGTGTATATCTTGGTACCGTGTTAGCCAGTAGATCATCAGATATACAAAGCATTGTTATGATTATTTAGTTAAGTACACCAGCCTCATTAGGTGTAAAAGATCTACGGTAATTGTAAACGCATGCAGTTTGTATTATGAAAACTTGAGAAATAGTACAAAGCAAATCTTTTTTTTTTTTGTTCCTCCACTTACTTTTCCTGAATGCAAAAGTGGAATTCTTGGTTACCCCCCATTCAAAGTACATAAGATATTGGAAAGTTGTATTTTTTTCATGAAACCTCGTTGCAGTAGTATAATAGTATATTACAATTAAATGCTATGGACACTTTAGGATGCATTTCCCTTTCACATAAATCCATTATTTCAATAGCGCTTCATTATCAATGTTGAACTATTTGGTTTCTACAGCCTCAATGTATCATAGTACGTAGTAAACATAAAATGACTCAGTGAGCTCCTCTGACAGAAGGGGCTGCCTGCTCTTTTCCCTCTCTTCCCCTGATTTTCATCTCTTCCCCTGAATAACGTTCTACACCGATTTAGGTATAAATGAGCTTATAAGATGGTTGAGGAGATGAAAGAAAAGAATTACTGACTCCGCTGTCTTTGTGTCATTTGTGAATCTATGCACCATGAAACGTAAAGGCTGTAGAAGGCAGAAAGTCCAACATAGTTATAGAGTAACTAAATGGTAATTTTTTCATAACCCATAAAGTTGTAAAACTTTGCAAATCAGTTTATTAGGGTGTACTGCTGTGTACTGTGTAATGGCTGTGTCTGACCTTAGGGTACCGTCTCACAGTGGCACTTTTGTCGCTACGACGGTACGATCCGTGACGTTCCAGCGATATCGTTACGATATCGCTGTGTCTGACACGCAGCAGCGATCAGGGACCCTGCTGAGAATCGTACGTTGTAGCAGATCGTTTGGAACATTCTTTCGTCGCTGGATCTCCCGCTGTCATCGCTGGATCGGTGTGTGTGACACCGATCCAGCGATGCGTTCGCTTGTAACCAGGGTAAACATCGGGTTACTAAGCGCAGGGCCGCGCTTAGTAACCCGATGTTTACCCTGGTTACCAGCGTAAAAAAAAAACAAAAAAAAAAAAAACACTACATACTTACATTCCGGTGTCCGTCAGGTCCCTTGCCATCTGCTTCCCGCACTCACTGACTGCCGGCCGTAAAGTGAAAGCAGAGCACAGCGGTGACTCACCGCTGTGCTGGTGCTTTCACTTTACGGCCGGCAGTCAGTGAGTGCGGGAAGCAGACGGCAAGGGACAGACACCGGAATGTAAGTATGTAGTGTTTGGTTTTTTTTACGCTGGTAACCAGGGTAAACATCGGGTTACTAAGCGCGGTCCTGCGCTTAGTAACCCGATGTTTACCCTGGTTACCTGGGGATTTCGGCATCGTTGGTCGCTGGAGAGCTGTCTGTGTGACAGCTCTCCAGCGACCACACAGCGACTTACCAACGATCACGGCCAGGTCGTATCGCTGGTCGTGATCATTGGTAAATCGTATAGTGTGACGATTTGCTCCTGTCAAACCAATCTAATCAGTTTTTATGAAGAGGTAAGCTATAGACTGGACCACGGTGAGTCATTGGACGTGGTATATCTCGATTTTTCCAAAGCGTTTGATACCGTGCCGCACAAGAGGTTGGTACACAAAATGAGAATGCTTGGTCTGGGGGAAAATGTGTGTAAATGGGTTAGTAACTGGCTTAGTGATAGAAAGCAGAGGGTGGTTATAAATGGTATAGTCTCTAACTGGGTCACTGTGACCAGTGGGGTACCGCAGGGGTCAGTATTGGGACCTGTTCTCTTCAACATATTCATTAATGATCTGGTAGAAGGTTTACACAGTAAAATATCGATATTTGCAGATGATACAAAACTATGTAAAGCAGTTAATACAAGAGAAGATAGTATTCTGCTACAGACGGATCTGGATAAGTTGGAAACTTGGGCTGAAAGGTGGCAGATGAGGTTTAACAATGATAAATGTAAGGTTATACACATGGGAAGAGGGAATCAATATCACCATTACACACTGAACGGGAAACCACTGGGTAAATCTGACAGGGAGAAGGACTTGGGGATCCTAGTTAATGATAAACTTACCTGGAGCAGCCAGTGCCAGGCAGCAGCTGCCAAGGCAAACAGGATCATGGGGTGCATTAAAAGAGGTCTGGATACACATGATGAGAGCATTATACTGCCTCTGTACAAATCCCTAGTTAGACCGCACATGGAGTACTGTGTCCAGTTTTGGGCACCGGTGCTCAGGAAGGATATAATGGAACTAGAGAGAGTACAAAGGAGGGCAACAAAATTAATAAAGGGGATGGGAGAACTACAATACCCAGATAGATTAGCGAAATTAGGATTATTTAGTCTAGAAAAAAGACGACTGAGGGGCGATCTAATAACCATGTATAAGTATATAAGGGGACAATACAAATATCTCGCTGAGGATCTGTTTATACCAAGGAAGGTGACGGGCACAAGGGGGCATTCTTTGCGTCTGGAGGAGAGAAGGTTTTTCCACCAACATAGAAGAGGATTCTTTACTGTTAGGGCAGTGAGAATCTGGAATTGCTTGCCTGAGGAGGTGGTGATGGCGAACTCAGTCGAGGGGTTCAAGAGAGGCCTGGATGTCTTCCTGGAGCAGAACAATATTGTATCATACAATTATTAGGTTCTGTAGAAGGACGTAGATCTGGGTATTTATTATGATGGAATATAGGCTGAACTGGATGGACAAATGTCTTTTTTCGGCCTTACTAACTATGTTACTATGTTACGGTACCCTTACAGGGACATTGTCTGATCATATCACAGCTCCTGTGTAGGGGAGGAAGCAAAAGAATACAGACAAGACAACAAGGTATTTGCAACCGATTGTTTCTGTGAGGTAAAACATTTCTTAAAAACAGGCAGAAAAATGTTTTACCTTGCCAAAAGTATCAGTTGTGACCCTGTGCTGTTTTGTCTGTATACTTTTTTCCTTCCTTCCCTGCCCAGGAGCTGTGGTATGATCAGACACGGCCATTACACAGTACGGGCACATTTATAAGATTATCTCAGCACAAGGACATTTTTTTACCACGTCCAATTGTGGAACTTATTATTATTCCAAGATCTAATAATTAAAATTGTACCTTGTTTGTGTGAAAACCCCTTTAAGACATTTTTGCATCAAAAACTTGACAGGAAAAACAATGCATAAATTAGCATGTTAGGCCGGTTTCTGTGCGCAGCGTAGGCCTGCGTTCTTCTTTCCTTATGATCCGCATTCGTCTTTTGTACCTATGGTATATTTAACGTTGTGTACGCAGGAACATGTTGCGCTTGGCTGGCACGCCAAAACGACACACGGTGACGCATCCGCATACAACGCATGTCCCTACGTACACAATGTTAAATATAGGTACGCAAGACGCATGCGGATCCAGGTGGATCTTAAGGAAAGAAGTACGCAGGCCTATGCTGCGCACAGAAAAGCTAATGTGAAATTGATTTGTTTTTTTAATGTGTTTTTTCCCCATTTCATCAATGGGTGAAAAATGCTTCAAGAACATTGACATGTTGCAGATTTCAGAAATATCATTCACTTTGCTGGGTCCAAAATATGCGACATGTGAACATACATACGTATACGAAGTGAGACAAATGCGGAGCTGACCCAGTCACTGCCATCATCTGTACTCCAAATGAGTATGTTCTCGTATCAATGCAGGCAGGTAAACAGCAGGGGGGCTGGACGCTACTCTACATTTACAGGAGTGAAAACAAATTACCTAATAAAAGTGATTTGCAAAGTTTTAGAACTTTTCATGCTGGAAAAAAAAAAAAATATATATATATATATATATATATATATAATTTTTTTTTTTTTGTGTTACGCTTCATTTAAACCCTATGAAATCAACCTTAAATTAAACTTCATTTAATTACTTTGCTCATTCTTTTTCTTGCGTTCTTGTAAAATTCCAGATTACCTTGCAACCTTGTAAGCAAAACAAATAGTGGTTTATGTAATCCCAGATTACAGAGGGTTTACCATAGAGCCATTGCATCATCCAAACACATCCATGAAGAGGAAATGTTTATTACTGCAGTCCTGCAATCCTCTCTGTCCATTACCGGAGTTTACAGCAAAAGAGCAAAAGTGTGACCAACCTGTGTCTCCAGTGCCAGGCGCAAACCAGCAGCACCACGATGCTGGTGCAGACCATGACCAACGCGGGGACCAGGATTGCTGCCAAGGGTACATCTGTAATCCATTAAAAACAAGAGGAGCTTACACGCCAGTCACAGAGCACATTCTTGTGTAGGTGTTGGAAGGAGTAACCTCTTCCCGGTCACAACAATCCCACACCACAGTCAGCAAAACCACAGCAGACTAGGACGCATCCAGATAACATAGGAGAACATGGACGTGAAAGCTCAAAATCCTTGTATTAGTAAAACATTTGATGCTACTACTTCTAGGTTGGCAAAAATCAGTAAATCTGCTTGCTTCACATTGAATAGTAGCCATAACACCTATACATTATAACGCGGTAAGACTCGATTAACGTAGTCACCAAGTTCAGTTCCATGGTAGATCCCGCTGTGGCAAAAAAAAAAAAAGGACGGACTCCAATATCACAATAGAATCCATCATACCGGTCCATGCCTTAAGGCCAGAAGCCAGGAACGTAGTGTGAACAAGACCCAAGCCAATTCAGACATCCTTATAAATCTTTGATTTTGTTTGCATCTTTATCACAGTTTCTGTCATATCGCAGGCGTCAGCAGTGAACCTTGACTTATGTGGGAACTGTGGCCTTTACATTTTACATTATTAACTTGTACCAAGGCCCTATATCAGGATATTGATAGTGTTTGGGGATATCGCGGGTTCCCTTTAAAGTGAGCGGTCTAGCTTAGTTTAAAAGTTTTGAACACCTTTGACAAGGAAAAAAAATGTTTTCATATGTTAGTGGTTACCTTTGGTTAATAAAATTGCACTAAGCTTCTATCTGCATTCCTTACTTTCATACCCCTGATATCACAACCTGACTCAAATTTGAGTTTTTCTCTTGTGGGAGCGTCTCCCCCAGTAATATAGACTGGGTGTGCAGCCTTCGTATATAGGTTGCTGCTGTTGCAGCTGTTGCAGTAAATTCCTCTTCATATCTGTATCTATAGCCCATTTTCTCAGCCCTCCATAAGCCTGTAAATACTTTCTCAATTGTTGAGATCTGGCTACAACCCTCTTCCTCTGCTGCTATCCCTAATTCCTCATTTACACGATTTTATATCACGGTCTGAGGACAGACTATGATGCACATACTGGACGCACTACTTTCCTGACCAGAACTTGCCTAGAAAAAGGGCTAGGTAAAGGGCTAAGAGACATACTTTGGAATCAAAATGGTCGAAAATGAAGACCAGTTAGAAAGATGTTTAAAGGGAACCAGTTATGTGAAAAAAATGCTATTAGCGTGCAGATATTGGGATAATCTGCAGGCTATTAGCGTTCTAAAGCTGCACATTGCTGGCACTTAGACCCCCCGCTGCCGAGAAAAAAAAAAACTGGATTCTTCCCCATAGCGTTCGGGTTTCAGTCACGGTGGCGGTGCCGGAGGTCCGGTTGTCAGCGTAGGGGGCCCTCTCTATACATGGAACGGTGATTGATCCCTTCCTATGTCAGAATGAATGTGGAAGCAGTGATGGGGAGGAGTCGGGTCAAAAGGACGATCCACAAAACTTTGATAAAACGTATGATAATTATTTTACTGCATTGAAATTCAGTGTACAGACGATAAGTGAGCGAGTGTGATGACAACGGGCTTATAAACATGTGATTTATGGGACTGTAAGGATCTGTAACACCAAGACTGTACAGAACTGTGAGGACTGCAAACTACTGAAATGTACAAGCCCAGTCCTCCAGGGAATGACATAGTTAAGGATGATACATCGGCCTTGCCTGCTCGGGATGAGTCAGTGTTCTCGCAGAGTTCACGGCACTCTGATGTCAACCCCAGCATTCCTGAGCGGGAGGCAGGCAGCGCACCGCTGACAGCAACGCCAGCAAGCAGCACTTAGCCATAACCTTCCATGCTTTTCAGGTGCGTCACACTGCAAGCCAAACCCGCCAGAGCTGCGTACAAGAGGCTGAAAAGCCTCCTCAGCCCACGACCACGGTCTGTGCCACGCAAGAGCCGTACCTTTGGTGATATCCGGAGTCACAGTGGTGTTCTTAATCTCAGGAGGGGAGGTGGTCTTACCCACTGGGAGCGGGCGATGGGCACGCGGCACAAATGCTGGAGGAACGGTTAGTTTTGGAACAGGCGCTTGGGATGAAGAAAAAAAAAAAACAAACGAACAAAAACAATCATCAAAAGTTACACTTTCTTGCCCTGTTATTGTACACAGGATACAATGAACATCTATTTTATGCTCTTACATACAGAAATTAATGGTGATAATATACAGAGGCTGAAATATTTTACATACTTTAATTAGAAAGAAAAGTTTTGGCCAAATTTCAGATTTTGTAATGTATTATATAATTTTTGACTTCACAGAAAAAAAACAATCTGTATTAAAAAGGGAACTTCATACAATTGTCGGCCTGACAATATTTCCCTCCAGCAGTCATTGCATGGGGAAAGTCAATGCATGACATCACTACTGCCGGCTAACAAACCGGATTCCCGGGATTACTGAAGTAGGACTCCGGATCTCGGATCCTCTACTAAAGTGGGGAAGACTACTTGTGTCAGACACACTGATCACACACAGACACCAGCAAACGTGGGCCCCTACCAGGTATAAACTGGCACCCAAGCAACTCTACTTTCATGGCAATCTTCTGGTTCCAGCTCGCCGGCCTGATCTTCACAAACCTTGCCACTATGGGAGGAATTAAGTTGTTCCGGACTTCTTGGTAGTAGTCAACGTTTGCTTGAAATATCTGAAAATGTTATAAAAACGAGGAAGTTACTTTTAGGGTCTCGTTCACACGACTATTTATAGTTGGAATGATGTCCGTGCAAAAAAACAAACAAAAAACAGACAACACTCAGATCAATGGGGCAGTGCAGATGAGGATTTTTTTTTTTTTTACTGACAATTTTGTGGGGAAGAAAGAAAAAAAAAAGCACATAATAGTTTCGTAATGTCTAAGGGTACGCTAAAGGGAGGGAAGAAAAAAAAAAAAAAAAAAAAAAAAATCGGATAACATATGGAGCCACAGTATAACATCCACCTTTTGCGGATACATTACAATTCTGTAACAGGAAACTGTAAATGTTCTTTCAAAATGATCAATAGCTGCTGTAAAAAAAAAAAAAAAAAATGTATAAATAAAATAAACATATTGTACATGGATGACAAATGAGAAAAAAAAAATCGTCCAACTTTCCGGGATGAACCTCTGAACGATATTTTTTTTATATGCTTGTGTGAATCTAAACGTATTAAAAAAAAAAAAGTATCAACCATTGAAGGTTTTCTTTTTTTTTTTTGCGGTATTATCAAATTTTTCAAAAGGTCTCAACTGGTTTGTGAATTTTGCACAAAATAAAAAATGCTCTTTTTGCACTTTAGAATAAAAGGTCATATTTTCAGCTTAAATACCACCCAAAATTCAGGCATACAAAAATTTTCTCTAGAAAGGGGACTAGAGTACTCTTGCAGATAAATTTTGTGACTTTTTTAAAAAAAATTCAAATTTAATTTTCTGCAAACATGTTGAAAAACTGCACACATTGGCAAAAAAATATAGCAATAAATAAATAAAATATAGCAATAAATAAATAAAATAAACAAACAAAATTAAATTACTTTTAAAAATGTGCAAATTAAAAGAATTTGGCGTAGATTGATAACTGGCTAAAAATACCAAAAAAATTTACAAATACAATATTGAATATGGCCTTGATTTTTTTATTTTTTTTTATTTTTTTTTAGTAAATATACACACAAGCTGGAAAGACCCGGCTGATCAGACATTCCTGACCTATCCATAGATAAGTCATCAATTTAAAAGTAGTGGACCACCTCTAAGGCCCCCAAGTTTATTAGATACAAGTGGGCTCAACTAGAAGATTTTGGTGAGATCCCAGTTGGTGGCCCCCATACACATAAGACGGCCGAGCGCACAGAGCTGCTCAAGGACCCAGACACAACTGCAATTTGTGGATCACCGGCTGGTGTTTTTTACCGATACTGTGACAGCAGTCTAATACATGCCGTGTGTTTCCTTTGTTTTTATAAGTGTACCGTATATACGCGAGTATAAGCCGACCTGAGTATAAGCCGACCCCCCAATTTTGCCACAAAAAACTGGGAAAACTTAATGACTCGAGTATAAGCCTAGGGTGGGAAATGCAGCAGCTACCGGTAAATGTCAAAAGTAAGAATAGATACCAATAAAAGTAAAATTAATTGAGACATCAGTAGGTTAAGTGTTTTTGAATATCCATATTGAATTAGGAGCCCCATATAATTGCTCCATACAGTTCATTATGGCCCCATAAGATGCTCCATATTAAAATATGCCCCATATAATCCTGCATAAAGGTTAATAATGGCCCCATAAGATGCTCCATAGACATATTTGCCCAATATAATGCTGCACAAACATTGATTATGGCCCCATACAGACACTTGTCCCATATAGTGTTGCACAAACGTTATGGCCCCTTATAATGCTGCACAAACATTATGGCCCCATATAGTGCTGCACAAATGTTATGGCCCCTTATAATGCTGCACAAACGTTATGGCCCCATATAGTGCTGCACAAACGTTATGGCCCCTTATAGTGCTGCACAAACATTATGGCCCCATAGATGCTCCATACAGACACTTGCCCCCATTTGCTGTGATTAAAAAAAAAAAAAAAAAAATAAAATAAAAAATCACATACTCACCTCTCCGTCGCTCAGGTCCCCGACACCTTCAATATTCACGTGCTGATCGTTCCGGCACCGCTCCATCTTCAGCACTGACGTACAGGCTGAGGGAGCGCACTAACCACGTCACCGCGCCCTCTGACCCGAGCGCCACTGCTGAAGATGGAGCGGCACCGAAACGAGGAGCAAGTGAGTATCGCGCAGCGCTGCTCTCCCCTCCCCGTTATACTTACCTGCTTCCCCGGCGCTGCAGCTTCATCCTCTACCAAGTGGTCACCGTTACCGCTCATTACAGTAATGAATATGCGGCTCCACCTCTATGGGAGGTGGAGCCGCATATTCATTACTGTAATGAGCTGTACCATATGACCGCTCAGTACAGGAGGAAGCTGCTGCTGCCGGCGTCGGGGAAGCCAGGGACCTGCAGGGACCGCGCCAGAAGTAGGTAAGTATAATTAGACAGCCCCCGCTCCCCCTCCCCTGCCGACCCCGGGCATGACTCGAGTATAAGCCGAGATGGGGACTTTGAGCCCAAAAAAAGTGGGCTGAAAATCTCGGCTTATACTCGAGTATATACGGTAGATTATGAATGAATGAATGAATGAGACACTTGGAAACTGGATTATATTATCTCCCCCCCATTCTCCTACTATCCAATTCTGGACAAAAAAGGTGATACGAAAATTTGCAAAAAATATAAAAATGAGTTCTCTATTAAGCATTATACAAACGCTGCCATTTACTTATGTGATATATGGATGAACAGGAATTGTAGGGTTTAGCAGCGCTTTCTTTGAATCTCTTGGGTACATTTACCTTGTCCCTATCCACATTCGCCTCTTTATAAACCGTCCACTTCAGGCCGTCCTCGCTGTGCTCGATTCTGTAGGACGTAACGTAGTAATTGTAAGCGGACATGGTGGATCCAGTGGTTATGATTCCTGGCCGGGGAAACATTTCATAGGTTAGAAAATTTCACATACAACCCGAAATTAAAGGGCAGGTTCACAAAGTGCAATATGCTTTCATCAGCCTCTAAGCTTTGTGTCCTTCTACCTCTCTTTACCACAATGAAAGACATAATTAATTCTCTTCTACCAGCATCAATCTCTGATAAACTGCTGATAATGAGCGTCAGACAGACGTATAGGCAATATAAAAGGAGTTGTCCACAGCTTGGGTAGCGCCTTATTAAACGCCAGTGTCCCCAAGGAAAATACAATAAAAGCTCATTCACTTCACATGTTGCCCCAGAGGGGTCCGCACTAGCTCTCCTGGGGGATTATGTAATGTGAGAACTGCAGCCAATCAGTGGGCAGTGATTGGCTGCTGTTCATCAATATGTCATTACTGCAAACCCGCTGTGATGAAGTCGTAAAATCTACAGGCAATCAGCAACCGCTGACCGGCTGCAATGCTCGTGACAGTGCTCACATGAGCTTATTTAACTGGAGGGACTGCAATTTAAGAAGTGGAGTCCAAGTAGTGAACAACCCCTTTATCTTAATGGTGTTGTCTGGGATTTTTAAAAGTCAGCGTAATAGCTGGAAATGCGTTAAAAAAATGTAGTATCACTTACCTATTCTGCAGAGATCATCACTGGCCTGTGTGGACACAAACCCTACATGCCACGGTGACTACCAAGACCAGCGATTGGCTGCAGCAGTCACAAATGATGGATGTGGCATATCCAAACATTATTGTTTTACCACATTTTCACCTGTAACCCCATTTCTATAATTAATTTTTATACTGGACAGCCACTTTAAAAACGAGACCTTCCACCTTAGATTGAGGTCGGCCCAACATTAATGTGGCCTACAGCTCACTCTTCAGACTCATATTTTGTGCTTGTCGTGTGTTCACGCGGATTCCTTTGGGGAGAGTGGAGTCAACCACTGCCAGATAGCTCCTGTCAACCACTGCTGTATTGAAGGCTCCTCTGGGCAGAGAAATAAAACATTTCCAACAAAAAGTATAAAACCTCTTACAGACCTGAGACTTTTGTCAGCTTGTTCAGATCGATCTGCAGCCACTGGTGTTCATCGTTGAATGACGCGGCCCAGGCCGGCCCCAGTTTCTTCAGTCTGGCTCTCTCCGGTTTCCATATATTGATCTGACCTGCATGGTCTGTCCATTCAAGAACGGATGAGGCCGTTATTTGAGAATCAGGAATAGCGCCGTTTTCCATTCCCAGAAAACCATAGCAGCCTAAATAAAAAAAATCGAGGTAAAACATAAATCCTTACAACTCTAACTGATTTAATGCAAGTATAGTCCCACATTCCATCGCCTAAAATACATACCACCAGTCTTGAATGTGAAGAGTGTAGAGGACAAAGAACCCCTTTAAAAACAAAAAGGATAGATCATCAACACTTAAACCCCCCAAAAATCCTTTAGGCCAGGTGCACATGATCTGGAAGTAGCAGTACTTTGGACGCAGAGCAAGTTCACTGGCCCAAAGCGCTGCCGTCTATTGAACGCAGGTGAATCCGTATGTGATCACTGAGCCAGGCGGAATTACTGCGTCCAATACGTTGTACGGGTGAAATTTCTCTAGCGTCTCCGCAAGAAAAATTGACATGCTGCGATCTGGAAAGAAGCATGTCCGTCTCCGCCAGCGTCTGTGGACACAGTGGATGGGACTTCTTGAAATCCCATCCACTGTGCTGTAACATCTGGACGCTGCTGGTTGGATCCAATCCGCAGCGTTCACTGATCGTGTGTAGTGATGAGTGAGTACTCGTTGCTCGGGTTTTCCCCGCACACGCTCAGGTGACCTCCAAGTATTTATGACTGCTCGGAGAGTTAGTTTTCATCGTGGCAGCTGAATGATTTACAGCTACTGGCCTGCTTGATTACATGTGGGGATTCCCTAGCAACCAGGCAACCCCCACATGTACTCAGCCTGGCTAGTAGCTGTAAATCATTCAGCTGCCGCGATGAAAACTAAATCTCTGAGCAGTCATAAATACTCGGAGGACCCCCGAGCAACAAGTATACTCGCTCACCACTGATCGTGTGCACATACCCTTAAAAGGTTTATTCCCAGAATCAAATTTTTCACACAGCACAAAAAAATGCATAGTTATTGTTAATACACTACGCCCAACACGAACCCGTCATGTCATTTTCATCACCTAAACTGTCCCCAGTGTGTTGTTAAAGATGCAAAGTGCAACAATAACACTTTTTTTTTTATTAAAAACAGGGCTGAAATCATGTGCAAAACCCACTTTATGTAGTTAGATCTTACCTGCTCATTTAGCCATAGTGGTGCGCTTCAATTCATTCAGTCATGTTTGTCAGCGCCCACATAATATGAATGACCCGGGGTTGCAGCGATGTTACTGGAATCCATTTTACAATCCTGCCCTTGCACAGTGTGTACAGTGGAGCTGTTCTTGCGCAGTGTCTGGTGGGGAGCCGCGCGTGTGCCGTGATGAGCGGCTCCTTGTGCGTGCGTGCGCACTGAAACTATGTGTAGTACCCAGCTTCACTGTTTGTGGCCAGAGCTGCTCATCACGGCACAAGCGCGGCTCCACGGTGAACACTGCTCAAGCCCGGGAGTTCAAAGAAGATTCCTCTGTTAATTTTTTTAACAGGATTTCAGCGCCGTTTTTAATGAAAAAAAACACAAAGTGTTAGAAATGCACATTGCATCAATAACGTACTGGGGACAGTTTAGATGATAAAAATTACATGACAGGTTCCCTTTAAGAAGTTTCTTTCTTGTGCCTTTATGCTTTTCTCATCTCTGTCCTCCGTGCATCCAACTTCACATAGCTTCCTAAAACTATATATACAAGCAGGACTTGCTTCTTCTAAGTGCTGCAGACCCTACTCTCTCCTGTATGCTCCTGACGTGACTAGCCTCACATTTCTGAGTTCTCATCGAGCTAATCTAAGTGTAGATTTCACCTTATGCCTCTGTGCACTCTCTGTTCCTGGCAAGTACCCTTCCAGACTGATTTTATCTTCTGCATCTACCTCAATATAGCTTCAGCATGGTTTTATATCATTGGCTGGTTCTAGCAGAGCTCAAGTCTCCTGCCCTCTTCTATAATGGCATTGCAGAGTTGTGTTTGTTGCCTGCTGCAGACACATCAATGATGTGAAACTGAAAATGCTACTCAAATTATGTATACAGCAGAGGATAATCCTTTGCCATATGCATTAATAGAGCAACATTTGTCGTTTCACATCACTTAACTCTCAGCATCAAGCAACAAAGACAACTCAACTAATCTCATCCCTGCACACACAGCCCCATACTGCAGAATATCTCTCCTTTTTGTCCCCTATGTATACATCCCATCCTGCAGTATATCTCTCCTTTCTGATCAATGTATATACACAACCACCTCCTGCAGTACATGGCTCCTTCAAGCCCACTCCTGCAGTATATCTCTCCTCTCAGCCCCCTGTACAAACCGCGTATCCTGCAGTACATCACTACTCGCAGTCCCCTGTATACAGCCTATCATGCAGTGCATCGCTCTTCTGTGCCTCTGTATACAGCCCATCATGAGGTATATCTCCTTTCTGCCACCTATACACATAGCTACCAGCACACTAACGCTTCCTGGTATGACCTCTGCGCTGTATTGGAGTCCGCCCGTGACATCATCGCTCAGTTGAAGCTCCATTCTAGACAACACACCTATGCTAGCAGCAAGCCAGCTGACAAACTGCACTGCGCAGGATCGAATAGACCCCAGGAACTACTTGAAAGGTCCAACGACAACTAAAGAAAAACAGAGCCTGGAGGGGCATCCTTATGGTGGTGATATGTGAAAAAATAGGCAGATTTAAAAATGGGATATATGGGCAAAATTTTATTAAAACATTAGTGTAAGTCCATATTGCTATTGTGGAAATACACCTTTAATCATTTTATTATGGGCTTTAAAAATGTAATATGACTTCAGTAATCCAGATAACCTCATCATTATTCACCAGAAATTCTACCTTATTACTTATCCTGCAGCGCTCCTGCAGGTCAGGGACGGGAACTACAGCCACTCATACAGGAGAACAGTGTATTATAGTTATTATTATTATTATTATTTATTGTTATGGCGCCATTTATTCAATGGCGCTTAGTTCTAGTTACACAGTAATGAACTCAACATGTAAAAACAAGGAACATAAAAGGGAAGAGGTTTAGAATACTCACACTTTAGATGTAACATTGTTTGCCTGAGCAGTGTCATAATATGCAATGCCATTACTTATGACAATGCTTATTGGTCCTCCAAGAGCATTCGATAACACCCCTGCATGAATCCCCGCCATGCAGAGCAATGATGACTGAAAAAAAAATTCATTAATTACATTCGATAAATTAATACTTAAACTATAAAAAAGAAAAAAAAAAAAAAAAAAAAGTAGAAATATGTTAAATACAATGACAAACCTTCATATTATTTGGTCATTCCGCTACTCTATAAAGGAATTGGTCCAACACTCACGCATAAAAGTTTAAAGCCAGCAGTTTTGCCCATGCTCGGTTGCCAATACAACTCATGGCCAGGTTCAGATGAGCCAAGTGGAAATCGGGGCAGTTAGTCTGCAAAGTGGACAGGTGCCGGAGCGGCCTTTACATTGTATACATCATTTTAGACCGTAAAATCGGACCAGAATATTGCAAGCTGCGGTTTTCTTCCACGCGTATCTTTGCGTCCAAGTGGAAATTCAGCCATGTGCACTGGGACACTCGACTATAAAGTGGCCATGTGCGGTCCACAGCACACGCACTGATAATAAGCTGCGCTAAACGAGCCTCGACGGGGGATTTCGGAGCACAGTTCTTGTAGCTGTAGAGGCACCAACTGCTTAGCTGTCAAAACTGTTGCTTAGGTGCACAACACTAGACAAAATAAGTCAGTACTGAATAGAAAGCTTATACAGAGCCTTGAAAAAGTATTCGTACCATGTGAACTTTTCCATAGGATTTCACGTTACACCCACAAACGTAAATGTATTAAATGTATTTTATTGGGTTTTATATGAAATATCAGCACAATGTAGTAAGTATTTGTGAATTGTAAAGGAATTGATACACTGTTTTCTAATAATCGTATTTAGGGGTATCCGACTACAGGGGGCTGAATACAAATGCACGTCATAATTTTCAGATTTAGATTTTTAAAATAATTAGAAAATCATGTATTATTTCCTCTATACTTCATGTACTAGCTACTTTGTGCTATATCACATAAAACGCCAATAAAATATATTTATAGGGGTATCCCCATCTCCAAGATCCTATCCCAATATGTAGTAAGAATAATAATAATAATAATAATAATATTATTAATACCAAACGTCTCCAATTACAAATGTAGTATCGTTTTTCTGATTCGCTATGTCTCTTTCCCCATGTGCAGGCATTGCAGGACCTCAGGTATCCATGGTTACGACCACTGATATAATGACAGTTTAGTTGGTAGCGGTTGTAATCATAGATACCAAACGTTCTGCAATGCCTGCACATGAGGAAAGAGTGATAGCAAATCAGAAAATAGGGATTTTTGTGTACTCACCGTAAAATCCTTTTCTCCGGGCCATTCATTGGGGGACACAGACCGTGGGTGTATGCTGCTGCCGCCACTAGGAGGCTGACACTAAGTGATAGAAAGTTAGCTCCTCCCCTGCAGTATACACCCTCCTGCTGGCTTTCAGCTAACCAGTTCGGTGCAAAAGCAGAAGGAGATCAATAACATATGAGCGTACAGCATGTCACATTATATATGAGAGTATAGCATGTCAAATTATAAAACAAACACAAGCTAATAACAGGGAGGGAGCTGTGTCCCCCATTGAATGGCTCGGAGAAAGGGATTTTTGTGTACTCACCGTAAAATCCTTATTTCTCCTTCGCC
Source organism: Ranitomeya imitator (assembly GCF_032444005.1). Lineage (NCBI taxonomy): Eukaryota > Metazoa > Chordata > Amphibia > Anura > Dendrobatidae > Ranitomeya > Ranitomeya imitator. Next base: position 82,658,968 of record NC_091284.1, on the reverse strand, counting down.
TCATTGGGGGACACAGACCGTGGGACGTCCCAAAGCAGTCCCTGGGTGGGGACAACATCAGATCAGGCCCTGTGTAACCGCTATTTACAAGTGCGCCACCGCGGCCTGCAAAGTCCGCCTGTCCAGACTCACATCTGTGGAAGTCTGGGAATTATAGTGCTTTAACCCCTTTACACCCAAGGGTGGTTTGCACGTTAATGACCGGGCCAATTTTTACAATTCTGACCACTGTCCCTTTATGAGGTTATAACTCTGGAACGCTTCAATGGATCCTGGTGATTCTGACAATGTTTTCTCGTGACATATTGTACTTCATGACAATGGTAAAAATTCTTTGATAGTACCTGCGTTTATTTGTGAAAAAAACGGAAATTTGGCGAAAATTATGAAAATTTCGCAATTTTCCAACTTTGAATTTTTATGCAATTAAATCACAGAGATATGTCACACAAAATACTTAATAAGTAACATTTCCCACATGTCTACTTTACATCAGCACAATTTTGGAAAAATTTTTTTTTTTTGTTAGGGAGTTATAAGGGTTAAAAGTTGACCAGCAATTTCTCATTTCTACAACACCATTTTATTTTAGGGACCACATCTCATTTGAAGTCATTTTGAGGGGTCTATATGATAGAAAATACCCAAGTGTGACACCATTCTAAAAACTACACCCCTCAAGGTGCTCAAAACCATATTCAAGAAGTTTATTAACCCTTCTGGTGCTTCACAGGAATTTTTTGAATGTTTAAATAAAAATGAACATTTAACTTTTTTTCACAAAAAATTTAATTCAGCTCCAATTTGTTTTATTTTACCAAGGGTAACAGGAGAAAATGGACCCCAAACATTGTTGTACAATTTGTCCTGAGTATGCCAATACCCCACATGTGGGGGTAAACCACTGTTTGGGCGCATGGCAGAGCTCGGAAGCGAAGGAGTGCCATTTGACTTTTCAATGCATAATTGACTGGAATTGAGATGGGACGCCATGTTTCGTTTGGAGAGCCCCTGATGTGGCTAAACATTGAAACCCCCCACAAGTGACACCATTTTGGAAAGTAGACCCCCTAAGGAACTTATCTAGAGGTGTAGTGAGCACTTTGACCCACCAAGTGCTTCACAGAAGTTTATAATGTAGAACCGTAAAAATAAAAAATCATATTTTTTCACAAAAATTATCTTTTTGTCCCCAATTTTTTATTTTCCCAAGGGTAAGAGAAGAAATTGGACCCCAAAAGTTGTTGTACAATTTGTCCTGAGTATGCCAATACCCCACATGTGGGGGTAAACCACTGTTTGGGCGCATGGCAGAGCTCGGAAGGGAAGGAGCGCCATTTGGAATGCAGACTTAGATGGAATGGTCTGCAGACGTCACATTGCGTTTGCAGAACCCCTAATGTGGGGGGTTTCTACTGTTTAGGTACAAGTGACCCCATATTGGAAACTAGACCCCCCAGGGAACTAATCTAGATGTGTTGTGAGAACTTTGAACCCCCAAGTGCTTCACTACAGTTTATAACGCAGAGCCGTGAAAATAAAAAATCTTTTTTTTCCCCACAAAAAATATGTTTTAGCCCCGAGTTTTGTATTTTCCCAAGGGTAACAGGAGAAATTGGACCCCAAAAGATGTTGTCCTATTTGTCCTGAGTACGCTGATACCCCATATGTTGGGGTAAACCCCTGTTTGGGCACACGGGAGAGCTCGGAAGGGAAGAAGCACTGTTTTACTTTTTCAACGCAGAATTGGCTGGAATTGAGATCGGACACCATGTCGCGTTTGGAGAGCCCCTGATGTGCCTAAACAGTGGAAACCCCCCAATTATAACTGATACCCTAATCCAAACACATTCCTAACCCTAACCACACCTCTAACCCTGACACACCCCTAACCCTAATCCCAACCCTATTCCCAACCGTAAATGTAATCTAAACCCTAACTGTAACTTTAGCCCCAACCCAAACTGTAGCCCTAGCCCTAACCCTAATCCTAACCCTAGCCCTAGCCCTAACCCTAGCCCTAACCCTAGCCCTAGCCCTAGCCCTAACCCTAGCCCTAGCCCTAACCTTAGCCCTAACCCTAACCCTAGCCCTAACCCTAACCCTAATGAGAAAATGGAAATAAATACATTTTTTTAATTTTTCCCTAACTAAGGGGGTGATGAAGGGGGGTTTGATTTACTTTTATAGCGGGGTTTTTAGCGGATTTTTATGATTGGCAGCCGTCACACACTGAAAGACGCTTTATATTGCAAAAAATATTTTTTGCGTTACCACATTTTGAGAGCTATAATTTTTCTATATTTTGGTCCACAGAGTCATGTGAGGTCTTGTTTTTTGCGGGACGAGTTGACGTTTTTATTGGTAACATTTTCGGGCACGTGACATTTTTTGATCGCTTTTTATTCCGATTTTTGTGAGGCAGAATGACCAAAAACCAGCTATTCATGAATTTCTTTTGGGGGAGGCGTTTATACCGTTCCGCGTTTGGTAAAATTGATAAAGCAGTTTTATTCTTCGGGTCAGTACGATTACAGCGACACCTCATTTATATCATTTTTTTATGTTTTGGCGCTTTTATACGATAAAAACTATTTTATAGAAAAAATAATTATTTTGGCATCGCTTTATTCTCAGGACTATAACTTTAATTTTTTTGCTGATGATGCTGTATGGCGGCTCGTTTTTTGCGGGACAAGATGACGCTTTCAGCGGTACAATGGTTATTTATATCTGTCCTTTTGATCGCGTGTTATTCCACTTTTTGTTCGGCGGTATGATAATAAAGCGTTGTTTTTTTGCCTATTTTTTTTCTTACGGTGTTTACTGAAGGGGTTAACTAGTGGGCCAGTTTTATAGGTCGGGCCGTTACGGACGCGGCGATACTAAATATGTGTACTTTTATTGTTTGTTTTTTTTTTATTTAGATAAAGAAATGTATTTATGGGAATAATATATATATATATATATATATATATATATATATATATATATATATATATATATATATATATATTTTTTTTTACACATTTGAAATTTTTTTTTTTTACTTTGTCCCAGGGGGGGACATCACAGATCAGTGATCTGACAGTTTGCACAGCACTCTGTCAGATCACTGATCTGACATGCAGCGCTGCAGCCTTCACAGTGCCTGCTCTGAGCAGGCTCTGTGAAGCCACCTCCCTCCCTGCAGGACCCGGATCCGCGGCCATCTTGGATCCGGGGCTGGAGGGAGCAGGGAGGGAGGTGAGACCCTCGCAGCAACGCGATCACATTGCGTTGCTGCGGGGGGCTCAGGGAAGCCCGCAGGGAGCCCCCTCCCTGCGGGAAGCTTCCCTGTACCGCCGGCACATCGCGATCATCTTTGATCGCAGTGTGCCGGGGGCGGTCCGTGACCGCTCCTGGCACATAGTGCCGGATGTCAGCTGCGATAGGCAGCTGACACCCGGCTGCGATCGGCGGCGCTCCCCCCGTGAGCGCCGCCGATCGCGCTGGACGTACTATCCCGTCCATGGTCATAGGGGCCCACCCCACATGGACGGGATAGTACGTCCGATGTCAGAAAGGGGTTAAGAATGCATGCGGACTGGACGAATCCACAAGCTTGCAGGTGTGCTTTTTTTTTTTTGAGATTATGGGGAACCCATTCCGTTTTGTAGACTGCAGCCAAAAGAGATGAGGGAAGAACGATGCACTCATAACAGTAGGAATACAATACCACCTTGGTAAGAAGGGACGGGGATGGCCTGAGGACAACCTTGCCTTGATGGTAATAAGGAAAAAAGTCTGAAAGAACCGAGCGGCAAGCTTTGAAGACGCATCAGGATGACAAGATTGCAGAGAAAAAAGTGCGACCTTCCCAGATAGAAAAGTCTGTCCGGGTCAAAAGGAGTCTACTGTAAGACTCCCAGGACCATTAAGGTCCCAAAGATCTAATGGTATGCAATAGGGAAGAACAACATGTGAAAACTACCTCTTGCAAGAAGACTGGAAGATACTAGCTCCGCAAACAAAAAAAACTGACGTGGTCAGTGCGGATCCCCGAGGATCACTGGGGCCCTTTCCGCTTCCGAAAGGCTTTCGGAAGTAGTGAACAGGGGTTATGGAAACTGGTACCATGGAAGAACCAGAGCATGCACTGCGATGGCTCTTGGATCTCGAGGCTGAACCATGAACTCGAGTACATTGGCGTTCAGTCTGGACGCCATCCGATCTACAATTGGAGAGGTCCAGTGAAGGCAGATCGGATGGAAGACTTCCGGTTGAAGTTCCCACTCATTTGAGGGGAACCCTGACGGCTGAATGTCTGCCGCCCAGAGTTCTACTCCTGGGATATGTACTGCCGAGATCACCGAACGATAGATCTCGGCCCATCAGAGAATGTGAGGTACCTCGGCCATGGCACCTGACCGTGGATACCTGCTAGATGATTGACGTATGGCACAGCCGTGGCATTATCCAATTGAATTTGGATGGGATGACCCACCAGAATGCAGTCGACCTGCTTTAGGACTAGCCGTACCGTTCGGAACCCCAGAGCAATGATCGGGAGAAGACTGGCACTGGTAGTCACCAATAACCATTGAACAGGGAGAAAGGCCCTGGATGAGGAAGGAGCTCAGAGACTACCCTCTGAAAGCCTGATTGACTTGCTGAAAACGAGCGGAGTGAAGGAAAACTGCTTCCATTGTCGTCACCATTTTTTCCTCAGAACCCTCCAAGCAAATCGAATGAAATGAGGGGATGAGTGATCGAGTGCACGAGCACCCTTTTGAAGGGCCATGGCCTTGTCTCGAGGGATAATTACCATCCTTCTGGAAGTATGCAGGATCATCCTCAAAAAGGATCTACTGGGCTGGAAATGAGGAATCTTGTCTAAGTTTAGCTGTCAGCCCTGGTGAGAGGGTATCGCAAGTGATAGACGACTCAGTGTAGTCCTGGAAGACCGGCTAGGAAGTCGACCAAATAGGGCAGGACGACCACGCATCTAGGGTGCAATAAGAACATAACAGCCGCCATAACCCTTGCGAACACTCTGGGTGCGGTAGCAAGGCCGAAGGGCAAGGTCGTGACTTGAAAATGCTGTTCGTGAATGAAAAAGCGAAAGAACTTTTGAAAAGGGGAAAAATAGGAACGTGAGGGTAAGCAGCCCGAATGTCGATGGATGCCAGAAACTCCACCTTTTTCTGTTGAAGTAATGGCTGAGCGGAGGAACTCCATCCGAAAAAGGAGGACCTTGTCAAAGGTTGTTAGAAGTTTGAGGTCCAGGATCGATCTTACTTTTTGTTCCCCTTTTTGGAACCAAGATCCCTTAGATTTAGACTGTCCTGGACAACCCTTCCACAGCTGGTTGGGTCTGTAGGACACATACGATCCTTTGTTAGACTGCCGCTCAGAAGATTTGATTGTGTACTGTCTTCGGGAAAAGGTTACTAGTGTGAATCAAAGTAGTTAAGGTCTCTGACGAGGAGATCATTGCTCTAGCAACCCATGCGGCGGCTAAGGAAGGGTAGAGTGCTGAACCCAAAGCCGCAAGATGAAATGAACCAGATTTGCCATCTGACAGTCCGTGGTATTTTTAATTGATGATACATCGGGCAGGGATACTGGTAGGTATACCACAGGAGATTCTACCCGGTTAATCTGCTAAGTGGCAGAATGCGCGGATGCAGAAGAGGATACGTGGAGTTGACACTCCATGTGCTCGTCCGTTGAAGGTGTGGAGAGATCGGTGCCCTTGAAGGGGCCCGTCGCCCCTAAGAATCAGCTCAGGCATGGCATCCCACGTCGCAGGAGAGGATACGGAGAGGCGTCACTCTCAGTGCTCGCCTGTTGATGGTTCGGGGAGACCGGAACCTTGAAAGGATCCATCGCCCCTTGGTTGTAGAAAGTAAAATCAAAAATGTAAAAGTTAAAAATAAAATAAAGAGTTTTGGGTCTGAATAGCAGACCCGTCTCTGTGCCTCCTACGGACACCAAGCAAGAACTGGTTAGCTGAGAGCCAGCAGGAGGGTGTATACTGCAGAGGAGGAGATCAATTTCTTTCCATCACTTGTCAGTCTCCTAGTGGCAGCAGCATACACCCACGGGCTGTGTCCCCCAATGAGGCGAAGGAGAAAACTATATTACAATTTCTAATTGGAGGTATTTGCTAATATTACACCAACTACATATTGGGATAGGATCTTGGAGATGGAAACACCCCTTTAAGTTTGTGGGTGTAACGTGAAAAATTAATGGGGTATGAATACATTTTCAAGGCACCATATAAACACAGTAGGGTCCCGACTAAGGCTGTACACGTCAGGTGTACAAGCTTACTGAATGGATATGCACAGCCGAGATAACTGCATGGCCAGTTCCGATTTACCACATGACAATAGGCAAGATCAAGTTCTCCACCAGTATACTCAGTCCTCACTGTATTAAAGCCAATAGTACAGAATGTGGCGTCTGAGCTCACAATGATCATGAAATAGGAGCACGGAGTGTCAGGGGCTTGTGCACAGTGAAGCCACGATGGGGCCCACCATGTGTTTGTATGTGCTGCTGCAAGTAATGGTATACAGCCCTGCGCCATTGTATCTATGAAAGTACATACTGTACTGTAACAGCATGCAGTGATCATCAACTCAATGAACTTTTCAACTGTGAAATCTTAGGCTTAACACAAAGGCAGGCGAGTAATTCCATCAGTTTAATGAGTGTAAAGTGGCTGCGCGTGTGAAGGGCCCGGACGCTCCGCATTTCTAGACGCTTACAAAGGAAGCATGATGGAAAGAAAGCGCACAGTGCTTGACAGCTCCCGACCAAGACACTAATTGCTTTGATTAATAAGAAAAAACACACTTGTTATAGTTCATAAGTTCAATAATGTAGAAGATAAAACAAACCTTAAATTGGTTGTCCGCTACTCGGCCGACTCCTTCTCAATTACTATATTCACCCCCCCCATGTAACAAATTCAGTATGTACTCCCCTCTGATGCCTTTACAGCGGTGTTGGGAATTCCGGGGCTCATGTGACTTTATGCTATGCGATCTCAGTAGCCAATCAGCAGACAGTAATGGGCCGCTTCACTGTCACTTCCTTCACACAAAATGGATAACCCAAAAAATGAGAGCGCAGTTCTGATTACTTCTGGATGTCAGTTTTTGGCCTGAAGTGAAACGGACCCATTAGTGTTCGATGATCGGCTGCAGGAGTCGCATGACAATGTCACACAAACCCCGGCATCGCTAAAATGGTGCCAAAGGGGAGTACCGGCTGTTTTTATTTGACAAGGGGGAATATAAACTCGAGAAGGGGTTGTCCGTATAGTGGACAACCCTTTTAATGGTTTACTTTTAAGACATAAGTACTGAAAAGGTTGTCCAGGCCTATGATATCAATAATCTGTAGGATCAGATCAGTATGGATCAAACGCCCGACACTCCCACCTTTCAGCCAGTGTTACAAGGTCCCACACAGGAAGGAAGTACTAAGAGTACAACACCACAACATCACAGCGCCCCACACCATGCAGTAGCCATTCTTGGGTACAACAGCTCAGCTTTCATTCAATTCAGAGCAAAAAAATAAGGAAAAAGGTAAAACAATAAAATACATACATCTCGGTAGCCGATGGGGATAGTTCCTGAGATTTCTCCAAAAGGTGTCAGACAACCGGCTGGACAGTATTTCCTGCAGGTAAAGAGAAAATAAAAATCATGTAAGCAATTTTGATGCAAGTAAATTAAAATGACTGTCAGTCATCCATGCTGTTAAAGGGATGTTTTTAAGATGTATTTTAGGAGTGCATCGCTGCCCAGCTCCAGGCTTCCGGCTTTTCCACAAGCGCTGCAGTGCTGAAGATAAACCGTTCAGATCAGCAACGTGGTCACATCACTGCCCGGAACTGCAAAGGATTTCTAATCTTTAGAACAGGCAATTGATCCAGTTGTCATGTAGTGAGTGGGGTCTGTCCACCGTTTGGGACTTTTTTTTTTAATTTTATTTAAGAGCATGTATTTGTGGTTCTACAGTTTTGCTTTTACAGGCTCTGAGTGTTTTCCCACACATTCAACTTTTGTGTGGTTTGATCAGAAATCAGCGGATGGCTCAGAAAAAGATTCATCTCAAATACGACCCCACAGCACTGGTCACTGCTGAGCATGTGCATAAAGTGCAGCACAGATTCATCTTCACTAGTGATGAGCGTGTATACTCGTTGCATGGGTTTTCCCGAGCACCCTCAGGTGTTCGTGCTCGGAGATTTCGTTTTTGTCAGCGCAGCTGCATGATTTATGGCTGCTAGACAGCTTGATTACATGTGGGGATTCCATAGCAACAAGACAACCACTACATGTACTCAGGCTGGCTAGTAGCTGTAAACCATGCAGGTGCGTTGACAAAAACTAAATCTCCGAGCACTAACAAATACTCGGAGACCACCCGAGCGTGCTCGGGAAAACCAAAGCAACGAGTATACTCGCTCATCACTAATCTTCACTAAAAGCTCAGATCAGGAACAGAACAGAACTGACATTTATAGGACATTTCAGAACTTTCCCAAATTCTTAAGAAAACATTTACAGCACATCCTGCATTGAACTACCGGACCCAATGTATTCTATATATTTTAGGAGTCTCTCCATATTATACCAACTCCACCGCCCTCAAAACCGCACAAAATTAAAAAGGCAGAAAGGAAAGGTTCGCTGCCCTCCCAGGCAACAGGTTTCAGACCTACATGGTCCTTTGTTAAGTATGTGTTTAATTGGCTTGACAAAGGACCATGCAGGTCTGAACTGTTGCCTGGGAGGGAAGCAGACTTTTCCTTTCTGCCTTTTTTATTTTTTGTGCTGTTGTGTTCAACCTTTTTTTTGTGCATTTTATACTACTGGATCAATAAAGCAATTCTTTTAAGAAGATGTGAATGCTGGCTATTGTTTGGACAGTTGTTAAATTATCAAGTCCTTACAATAAAGGTACCGTCACACATAACGATATCGTTAACGATATAGTTGCTTTTTGTGACAAAATCGTTATGTGTGACAGCGATCAACGATCAGGCCCCTGCTGGGAGATCGTTGGTCGCTGGGGAAAGTCCAGCACTTTATTTTGTCGCTGGATCTCCCGCTGACGCCGATTCAGCGATGTCTTCACTGGTAACCAGGGTAAATATCGGGTTACTAAGCGCAGGGCCGCGCTTAGTAACCCGATGTTTACCCTGGTTATCGTTGTAAATGTAAAAAAACAAACACTACATACTTACATTCCTGGTGTCTGGTCAGGTCCCCGCACTGACTGGTGAGCGCCGGCCGGCCGTAAAGCACAGCACAGCGGTGACGTCACCGCTGTACTTTACGGCCGGCGCTCAGTCAGTGCGGGAAGCTGAAGGCGAGGGACATGACCAGACACCGGGAATGTAAGTATGTAGTGTTTGTTTTTTTACATTTACAACGGTAACCAGGGTAAACATCGGGTTACTAAGCGCGGCCCTGCGCTTAGTAACCTGATGTTTACCCTGGTTACCCGGGGACTTCGGGATCGTTGGTCGCTGGAGAGCTGTCTGTGTGACAGCTCTCCAGCGACCAAACAGCGACGCTGCAGCGATCGACATCGTTGTCGGTATCGCTGCAGCGTCGCTTAGTGTGACGGTACCTTAAGCCCAATGAATTTACTAGATATTTAACACACTACCTGTATTCAGGATCAGAAAACCGGATCGCCTTCTCCAAACAGGTGATAAGATCTAAGAAGTGAAGAAAGCCGTACATATTAGGAGCACGTCAGAAGAACAGAGTGAAAATATCTTGGTGCTAAGGAGGATCTCTGGGATACCACTGATCTGCTGACATCAGACTTGGAGGTCCACAGATCGCGGATAGGAAACACAGTGTACCTTCATTTTTTTTTTAGGCCCAGATTGCTATAAATCTCAAGTTAACAGGGCAATAAGGCATACACAGTTTGACTACAGAGAGACAACTGGATAAAGGAACGGTTCATAAAGAACTCGGGTTATAAATGGTGGCCATACACTGGAGTCCGCTGTAGGACGCTTGTTCTGCCATTTCCTGTCATTTTTCTGCCTGCCCTTTTGCAGAGTACAAACTGCTGTAAAATGTCAATATCGTCCTTTGCCCGTTTCCTGCTTTTCTCTTGCAGCTATGAGAAGAGAGTCTAATAATCTGTATATCCACAACTTTAACAAAGTCTGCTTTTCAACATCCAAGAAACAGGTGAGCCCATGTGAACCAAACTTTAAAAAAAAGTGCAAAAAGAATAAAGAATTGGGCACAAAACTAAATGAAAATTAAGTGCAACGGCAATGATGAATCACGGCAACTGTGACTAGTCCTTAACCCATCTCTGTCCTATTGAATTCCATGTAAGTCCTTTATCTTTTCCAGATTTTAAAGACCTTGGTACAAAATTTAGGGAAAGTAGAAAAAAATGTAAAGGGCATCGCTTGTACTTTAAGGCAATGTGCACACTTTCAGGATTTCTTGCAGAAATTTCCTGAGAAAATCCTGACATTTTCTGCAAGAAATCCGCATGCATTTTTTGCACGTTTTTGGTGCTTTTTTTGCGGATTTTTACGGACATTTCCCAACGCATTATATAGTGGAAAGTCCGCCAAAAATCCGCAAAATTAATGAACATGCTGCGGTTTTTACCGCAATGTGTTTTTTTTTGCGGAAAAACGCATCATGTGCACGAAAATTGCGGAATTCATTCTAAATGATGGGATGCTTAATGTAGGCTGTTTTTTTTTTGCGGTTTTATAGCGTTTTATCGCGAAAAAAATGTGAAAAATCAGCAACGTGTGCACACAGCCTTAAGCGTCCACTCTCCATGTGGCAATAGTCTTAGCCGCTCTGTGCCGGAGCCTTGGGGGACGGGTCGTGTTTACACTTTTATTTGAAGCAATCAGAAGAAATGAAAGGGAATTGATGTGATCTCAAGGGCATTGTGCAAACTCATCTAACCGGAGGAAATAAACAGCCCTGGACTTCTTGGCAGAGAAATAGAAGCAGAAGAAATTTCCATAGTTCTCTGGGAGAAAGGGAGGAAATAAAAAGGAACAGAAAATAATGGTGGACAGCAGTTTAGAGGGACGTTAGCATCAGAAAACAATCCATACAATATACCGTATATACTCGAGTATAAGCCGAGATTTTCAGCCCAAATTTTTGGGCTGAAAGTGCCCCTCTCGGCTTCTACTCGAGTCACGGTAGCGGTGGGGTCGGCGGGTGAGGGGGAGAGGGCGCTGAGGTATACTTACCTAGTCCCGGCGATCCCCCTGCCGTCCCACGGTCTCCGGGTGCCGCAGCTCTTCCCCTCTTCAGTGGTCACGTGGGACCGCTCATTAGAAAAATGAATATGGACTCCACTCCCATAGGGGTGGAGCCACATATTCATTTCTCTAATCAGCGGTAACGGTGACCGCTGATAGAGGAAGAGGCTGCGGCACCGAAGACCGTGTGACAGGCAGAGGGAGCAGGACGCCGGGAGCAGGACGCCGGGAGCAGGTAAGTATCGCATATTCACCTATCCCCGTTCCACACGCCGGGCGTCGCTCCATCTTCCCGGCATCTCTCCGCTCTGACTGTGAAGGTCAGAGGGTGCGATGACGCATATAGTGTGCGCGGCGCCCTCTGCCTGATCAGTCAGTGTGGAGAGACGCCGGGAGCTGCAAGCAAGAGAGGTGAGTATGGCTTTTTTTTTTTATTGCAGCAGCAGCAATGGCAGGGCTTTCTATGGTACATCAATGGGGCAATAATGAACGGTGCAGAGCACTATATGGCACAGCTATGGGGCAATAATGAACGGTGCAGAGCATTGTATATGGGGCACAGCTTTATATGGAGCATCTATGGGGCAATAATGAACTGTATGGAGCATTATATATGGCATATTTTTATATAGAGCATCTTATGGGCCCATCATGAACTGTATGGAGCATTATATGAGGCTCCTGATTCAATATGGATATTCAAAAACACTTAACCTACTGATGTCTCAATTAATTTAACTTTTATTGGTATCTATTTTTATTTTTGACAGTAACCGGTAGCTGCTGCATTTTCCACCCTAGGCTTATACTCGAGTCAATAAGTTTTCCCAGTTTTTGTGGCAAAATTAAGGGGGGGGGGGGGGGGGGGGGGGCCTCGGCTTATACTCGGGTCGGCTTATACTCAAGTATATACGGTACTGCTTCTTGGCACTTTGCTTTATTCTGCTCCATTACATCTCAAGTATAAGCTCGGCATCAAGAAATAGAGCAGCAGCCGATATCGATGCTCATTTAGGGGAAGATTAGAAAATCTTGGATCTTTTCGATTAGTATGCAAAAACGCAGCCCACTGTGGAAAAATCTGAATTTCCTTTGAAGTGAATCTGAAAAATATTTTTTGTATATAAATCCCATTTATTAGAAGGATTTTTTAAAATGTTGAATCCACCCTGGAAATCTGCCATGTCTTAACCTACAGTCATTTTTTCTGGACTAAATGGAAGACTCATTAGTGGTATATAATACGATACAGATTGCAGGATCAAGTCCCACATGGGGACTTAAAAATAGTGGTTTCAAAATAAAACAAAGAAAAATAGAAAGAAATCAATCTGGTCTATGAAGAGAATTGAATCCATACAGTAAATATATATAAAAAAAAATGCAAAAAAGTGTTCTGCCTACTGCACCTCCTAGAAAAATGCAATAAAAAAAGCTATAAAAATCATACGTACCAAAAATGGTACCATAAAAACCTACAACTTACCATAACGAAAAAAGCAAAAATGCATACTGATCCATCATCAGATTACAAAATAAAATAATGGGTCCAAGTTTTTTGTTTTTTTTTAAATTATAATACTTTTTTTTTTAGCTCACTTATTTTTTTATTAAAGCATAGGATACGCCATCAACACAGTCTGATACAATTTTCAGACAAGTACATTGGATACATGACCCGTTAATACATTTTCATTTTACTAAACCACCCTTACCCCCTAACGAACCCCCCTTTTATTAGAATACTTAAAAAGCAAAAATTGCACGTACATGTGAATAGCACCAAAGACTTCAATGTTCTATCCATGGAAATAACATGTATGTGATTTGTAGACATCTGAATGAAGAGTTTTCCATGTTTTTCAGTACATTAGGCGTTAAAGTGAATTCTTTCATTCACAATTACAACTTGTAACAAAAAACAGAAAAAAAGGCCTCATATGAAAGGAAAATTAAAGCTATGGCTCTCAGAAGAAAATAGTCTACATCCTTAAGGGGTTAATTACATGACCAAACAGGGGATGAAGATTTTTTTTTTTTTTTTGAGGAACTATTTTTTGGGGGGGCTACAATGTGCTTTAAAATAAACTGTGCGATCCTCACAGGTGGGCTTACAAGAACTAAATGTGTCTGCATGAAGACGTGCAGAATATAGGGATTTTTGTGTACTCACCGTAAAATCCTTTTCTCCGAGCCATTCATTGGGGACACAGACCGTGGGGTGTATGCTGCTGCCAATAGGAGGCTGACACTAAGTGATACAAAAAAAAGTTAGCTCCTCCCCTGCAGTATACACCCTCCTGCTGGCTCTCAGCTAACCAGTTCGGTGCAAAAGCAGGAGGAGATCAATAACAATATATGAGCGTATAGCAGGTCATATTCTAAAAAACAAGCATAAGCTAATAACAGGGTGGGAGCTGTGTCCCCCAATGAATGGCTCGGAGAAAAGGATTTTACGGTGAGTACACAAAAATCCCTATTTCTCCTTCGCCTCATTGGGGGACACAGACCGTGGGATGTCCCAAAGCAGTCCCTTTAACCGCTACTTACAAGTGCGCCACCGCGGCCTGCAGAGTCCGCCTGCCCAGACTCACATCTGTGGAAGTGTGGGAATTATAGTGCTTCAAGAATGCATGCAGACTGGACGAATCCGCAAGCTTGCAGGTGTGCCTTGCTGACGCCTAGGACCCTTGATAGACAGGGAGATAGGCTGACATCTAGCACGGAAGGACTCCTGGATGGTGAAAAGAATTCACCATGTTATCATGGTCGATGAAACGGCTAAACCCTTCCTGAAAATGTCAGGAAGCCTTCCTCTACCGTCAGGAAGCCCAAATAAAACGTCCAACCTTCAGAAGGACGCCGTCCTCAAGACGTACCTACTCAGAGCACTCACTTCGTCCAGAATATGGGGGATCTTATTCCATTTTGTGGACTGGAGCCAAAAGAGATGAGGGAAGAACTAAGCCCTTATAACAGTGGTAATACAGTACCACCTTGGTAACAAGGGATGGAGATGGCCTGAGGACAACCTTGCCTCGAAGGTAATAAGGGAAAAAAGTCTGAAAGAGCAGAGAAGCTAGCTCCGAAGACTCGTCAGAGTGAGAATATCGCAGAGGAGAACGGGACGACTTTCTCTGATAGTAAAGTCTGCCCGGATGAAAAAGGAGCCTACTGTAAGGCTCCTAGGAATAATAAGGTCCCAATGATCTAACGGTATGTGATAGGGAAGAACTACGTGTGAAAACTCCCTGTGAGAAAGTCCCTACTTGCAGTTGTGCTGCGATAAGGCGAGAAGATACTAGCTCCGCAAACAAAAAACGGACGTGGTCAGTGCGGATCTCTGAGGATCACTGGGGTCCCTTTCTGCTTCCGAAAGGCTTTCGGAAGCAGTGGAAGGGGAGTTATGGAAACTGGTACCACAGCAGAACCAGAGCATGGAGAGCGATGGCTCTTGGATCTCGAGGCCGAACCACGAACTCGAATACATTGGCCTTCAGTCTGGATGTCATCCCACCTACAACTGGAGAGCTCCAGTAAGGACAGATCTGATGGAAGACTTCGGGGTGAAGTTCCCACTGACTTGAGGCGGAACCCTGACGGCTGAATTTGTTTGCCGTTCAGAGTTCTACTTCTGGGATATATACTGCCGAGATCACCGAATAATAGACTTCGGCCCATCAGAGAAAGTGAGGTACCTCGGTCATGGCGCCTGACCGTGGGTACATGCTAGATGACTGACGTAAGGCACCGCCGTGGCATTATCCAATTGAATTCGGATAGGATGACCCGCCAGAAGGCAGTGGACCTGCTGTAAGACTACCGTTCGGATCTCCAGAACAATGATGGGGAGAAGAAGACTGGCATTGGTAGTTACTAATAACCATTGAACCGGGAGAAAGGCCCTGGATGAAGAAGGAGCTCAGAGACTATTGTCTGAAAGTCTGTTTGACTTGCTGAAAACGAGCGGAGCGAAGGAAACCGCTTCCATTGTCGTCACCATTTTTCCTCAGAACTCTCTTAGCAAATCGAATGAAATGAGGGGGGGGGAGTAATCAAGTCCTCAGAACTCTCCTTGCGCGAGGTCCCTGTTGAAGGGCCATGACCTTGTCTCGAGGAAGAATTACCATCCTTCTAGAAGTGTGCAGGATCATCCTTCAAAAAGGATATCTGCTGGGCTGGAAATGAGGAGAACTTGTCTAAGTGTAGCTGCCAGCCCAGGAGAGAGGGTATCGCAAGAGATATAGACGACTCAGCGTAGTCCTGGAAGGGCGGCTAGACAGACCAAACAGGGCAGGAGGAGCACACCTCTAGAGTGCAAGAGAAACATGACATCCGCCATGACCCGAGCGAATACTCTGGGTGCGGAAGCAAGGCCGAAGGACAAGGTTGTGACTTGAAAATGCTGCTGACGAATGGAAAGGCGAAGGAATTTTTGCAGAGGGCAAGCAACCCGAATGTCTATGGATGCCGGAAACTGCACCTTTTTCTGTTGAAGTAATGGCTGACCGGAGGAACTCCAAGAAGGAGGACCATGTCAAAGGTTGTTAGAAGTTTGAGGTCCAGGGTCGATCTTACTTTTCGTTCCCCTGTTTGGAACCAAGATCCCTTAGACCTAGACTGTGCTGGACAATCCTTATACAATCCTTTGTCAGTCTCCCGCTCAAAGGATTTGATTGGCCAGTTGTTACTGGTGTGAATCAAGGTAGTTAAGGTCTCCAGCCAGGAGACCATTGCTCTAGCAATCCATGCGGCCGCTAGGGAGGATAGAGCGCTGGACCCGAAGCCGCAAGACGGAACGAAACAGATTTGCTATCTGACAGTCCGTGGTATTTTTAATTGATGACCCATCAGGTAGGGATACTGGTAGGTATACCACAGGAGATTATACCCGGTTAATCTGCCCCATGGCAGAATGTGAAGCTGCATCCAGCAGGTCATAGTCTCTTGCCATCTCCTCTTTTCACGGTGCAGAGATAAAAATTAGGAACCCTCGATCCATCAACCTCTTAACAGGGAAGTGGAGAGGAATTGTCCGCCTTCTTGCATCATCCACTAAATAGTGGTGATGCAGAGGGGGGTGCTCGTACGCCAAAAAGGGTGCCTCTATATGTCCACAGAGTACAGGTCTCCAGGTGGACAGGACAGGTTGTCTGGCGTTAGGCCTGGATGCAGAAGAGGAAACATGGAGACGACACTCCTTGTGCTCGTCTGTTGATGGTGTGGGGAGATCGGTGCCCTTTAAAGGACCCGTCGCCCTTAAAAAACAGGCCAGACATGGCATCCCACGTAGAGGCTTCTGTCCAGTGAATCGCTTATGCGAATTGAATGGCAAATGCTCTCGAGGGAGTTTAGTCTCTGAAGCCCTGTCAAGCTCAGGCAATATCCAATCCATATTCAGAGCCTTGTTGTCATCAAATCATTGGTGAGGGAGCAGGAAACGAAAAACTTCCGTTTTCTAGATGCCTGTATGTTTCTAGACGCCTGCACGTTTCTAGAATACTTGCGGCCCCTGCTAGCCGACGGCTCCCATGTAGGATAGGGACCATGTATATTGGTCCTGCGAGCACTCCAAACACAGAGGGTACACAGAGGGATTCAATCTCTTGGTCAGAGAACCATGGATTGGTCAGTGAAGAAGTCCACTGAGGGGAACTAGAGGATAAAGCTGGGGTCGGCGGCGGAGGGCTCCTCGGACTGATCAAGCGCCTTTAAGACCAGGGAATACTGGTCATGCACCTGAAAGACCAGGAAATACTGGTCATGCACCTGAAAGACCAGAGAATACTGGTCATGCACCTTTAAGACTGGGAATACTGGCCATATGCCTTTAAGACCAGGAAATACTGGTCATGCACCTTTAAGACCAGAGAATACTGGTCATGCACCTTTAAGACTGGGAATACTGGCCATATGCCTTTAAGACCAGGAAATACTGGTCATGTGCCTTTAAGACCAGGTACTTCCTTACCCGGGTACTGATGTAGAGTCGATGTGCCCCTTTAATGCAAAAATACTGTCACCCCAGTGTGAGCTGGCCAGGTGGACCAAGATGGCCACCGGGAGCTGCAGAGTTGATAAAATCTCGCAGAGAGTGACAAGCGCCAATTTGGGGGGCGGAGCCACAGACACAATGTTGAATAGGCCTAAGCCGGGGCCTAAATTTCTGTAGCCGGCGGACGTCACCAGTGGGTCGTTCCAGGCAAGACTTCCAGGATGCGGCCTACAAATCGGCCGAAGCCGGGGACTAAATTTTTGCAGCCATCCAGAGCGTTACCTCAGAGGTGGGCCACAGGGATGTGGCTGAGGCTGCCTGTCAGCATGTGAATATTCCACTGAAGATGGATCCACTCACCATTGGTGCACGTCCCGGCATGGAGCCGCCGCGGATGTGGGTTTCAGCACTGTTCTGTGCAGCATGGACGGTGCAGGGATAAACCTCAATCCATCATCCGTTTGTTAGGGAGGTGGAGAGGAACCGTCCGCCTCCTTGTGCCATCCGCTATCACAGTGGTGGGACAGTGGGGGCTGCTCGGACGCCATAGAGAGGGTCCTCTGTACAGCCACGGAGTTCAGTCCGGGTGGACAGGGCCAGTTGTCCGGCATTAGGCCTGGCTCCAGGAGAGGATACATGGAGGCGACACTCCATGTGGTCACCTGCTGCTGGTGTGGGGAGATCGGGACCATGAAGGAACCGTCGCCCCTGAAGTGAGCTCAGGCATGGCTTCCCACGTCGCAGGAGAGGGTACAGGGAGGTATACTCGCCTGTTGATGGTTCGGGGGAGATCGGAACCTTGAAAGGAACCGTCGCCCCCTTCACTCCGTTAATTAAAAAATAAAAATTTACAGAAAAGTAAACAAAATAAAAACGTTGGGGTCTGAAACAGACCCATATGCCTCCTACAGACACTAAGCAAGAACTGGTTAGCTGAGAGTCAGCAGGAGGCTGTATACTGCAGGGGAGGAGCCGAGAGCCAGCAGGAGGGTGTATACTGCAGGGGAGGAGCCGAGAGCCAGCAGGAGGGTGTATACTGCAGGGGGGAGCTGAGAGCCAGCAGGAGGGTGTATACTGCAGGGGAGGAGCCGAGAGCCAGCAGGAGGGTGTATACTGCAGGGGAGGAGCTGAGAGCCAGCAGGAGGGTGTATACTGCAGGGGAGGAGCTGAGAGCCGGCAGGAGGGTGTATACTGCAGGGGAGGAGCTGAGAGCCAGCAGGAGGGTGTATACTGCAGGGGAGGAGCCGAGAGCCGGCAGGAGGGTGTATACTGCAGGGGAGGAGCTGAGAGCCGGCAGGAGGGTGTATACTGCAGGGGAGGAGCTGAGAGCCAGCAGGAGGGTGTATACTGCAGGGGAGGAGCCGAGAGCCGGCAGGAGGGTGTATACTGCAGAGGAGGAGCCGAGAGCCGGCAGGAGGGTGTATACTGCAGGAGAGGAGTTGAGAGCCAGCAGGAGGGTGTATACTGCAGGGGAGGAGCTGAGAGCCAGCAGGAGGGTGTATACCGCAGGGGAGGAGCCGAGAGCCAGCAGGAGGGTGTATACTGCAGGGGAGGAGCTGAGAGCCAGCAGGAGCTCACTTTTTTTTGTATCACTTAGTGTCAGCCTCCTATTGGCAGCAGCATACACCCCACGGTCTGTGTCCTCCAATGAGGCGAAGGAGAAAAAAATAAAAATTATATATATATATATATATATATATATATATATATATATATATATATATATATATATATATATATATATATATATATATATATATATATATATATATATATATATATATATATATATATATATATATCTCCATATCTCTTCCCAGACTTCATCACCATGAAGGACGAAGAGAAAACATATATCTTGCTGGGAGAAGAGAGAGCAGTGGAGATATCAGCGCGGTATGTGAGCGAATGTCATAGACTGCGAGAAAGAGAACTATGATGCCATGGACTATAGCCCCCAACCTGGACCTGCCCCATCCACCTCCCCTATGCCATGGACTATAGCCCCCAACCTGGACCTGCCCCATCCACCTCCCCTATGCCATGGACTATAGCCCCCAACCTGAACCTGCCCCATCCACCTCCCCTATGCCATGGACTATAGCCCCCAACCTGGATCTGCCCCATCCACCTTCCCCTATGCCATGGACTATAGCCCCCAACCTGGATCTGCCCCATCCACCTCCCCTATGCCATGGACTATAGCCCCCAACCTGGATCTGCCCCATCCACCTTCCCCTATGCCATGGACTATAGCCCCCAACCTGGATCTGCCCCATCCACCTCCCCCACAGCTCCTACCCAACATCCCCACAATCCCTATCGCCTCTATACACTTGCTTTGGCAAAACTGATGTGTATTTGGTCCTGCCAATAAAGCTTCTTTGAATCTTTATATATATATATATATATATATATATATATATATATATATCTCCATATATATATCTCCATATATATATCTCCATATATATATCTCCATATATATATCTCCATATATATATCTCCATATATATATCTCCATATATATCTACACACATATACAAAAATAAAGCGCTTTCCTCTAATGTAAGGCAACCAATACCTGTTTTATTTGTGGTGGAATAGGAAGCCAGAAAGCCTCGCCCGGAGATGTGGATCCCACTCATGAACAGCACGGTGACCTCATGGCTCTTGGACTCCACCACATCTTCTGGTTTTAGTGCCAAGCCGCAATACTTAGCCCCTGGCCAGAGAGGGAAAGACAGGAAATCTTTAATAGAGAGAAACGAACAACTTCCAGCATGGCTCCATTACTTTCTATGATGTACAGCAAGGTTTAATAGTGATTTCTTCGGCACACTTCAATACTGTGCACTTCAATGATGCCAAATGTGAACTGCGGTTTAGGTTTTACTGATATTCAGTCCATGTAAATGTCAAAGCTGACTAACCGCTTACAAAGCCTTCTGCCAGCTGTAACTGCACAGTTTCCAGGAATTGGTAGAGTATCCCTGCAGCAGTAAAGACCCCAAGTCCTCATTCAGACGGCCGGTTTTCTCTTACGAGTGCCACTAGTACCAGTGATAATCTATGGGGCCATTTACATGTCCGAGCGATCTGCGCAAAATCAAGGAGACATGTTCAACTTTGATCCAAGTGCTGGATCGAAATCAGCAAGGCAAATCTATAGGTCCACAAAAAAAAAAAAAAAAATTATAGGACAGCACTCGCATGGCATACAGTGGGGTCTGAGATCACACTGGAGATTTTTTTTTTTTCACCACCTATGAACAACTGATGGTACTTGACCTCATTCTGATGAAAGCCTGATAAAAAAAAGTCTGTTTTTCTTGTACATGGACTGAATGAGGCCTTAGGCTAGCTCCTTATGTGGCTGCAAAACCTAGCAAAAATTCATAAAATCATGCAGATTTGAGGTGGATTTTAGTTGTAAATTCACGACAAATAGAAATGTTGCATCTTTTAAAATCCAAACCATGGGTCAATTTCTTTGAGAAAATGCCACAGCACAGGGATGAGATCAGCACCTTATCCAGGGCTGTGGAGGCGGGAAGCCAATCTCGCAGACTCCTCCTCAATCTAGCAGACTCCTCAGCACTGGTCACTACTGAGCATGTGCATAAAGTGCAGCACAGATTCATCTCAACTATGACCCCACAGCACTGGTCGCTACTGAGCATGTGTATAAAGTGCAGCACAGATTCATCTCAACTATCACTCCACAGCACTGGTCACTACTGAGCATGTGCATAAAGTGCAGCACAGATTCATCTCATCTAAAAGCCCGGATCAGGAACAGAACAGACATTTATAGGACATTTCAGAACTTTCCCGAATACTTATGAAAACATTCACAGCACATCCTGCATTGTACTACTGTACCCAATGTATTATACTATATTTTAGGAGTCACTCGGTTTTATACCGACACCAACTAAATGGACACTTACTCCGAACTCCCCAGCCCTGACGTCAACGTAAGTCGGAAATGCTGCAAGTTAGGCTAGGGTCACATTGCGTTAGTGCAATCCGTTTAGCGCTAGCGGATTGCGCTAACGCAATGTTTTCTATGGGGCTGCGGTCGGGGTCGCGGTAACGTCCCCGCTCTCACAGATCCCCGATCTGCGAGAGCGGGGAACGGACCGCGGGCGCGCCTCGGACGCTGCAAGCAGCGTCCGCGGCGCGCCAGGAATCACCGGCGCGTCGCTAGCGCGTGCCGAACATGGCACGCGCTAGTGAAGCGCGTTCCCATTGCCTTCAATGGGCGCGTTAACGGACGCGTTGCACGGCGTTAATTTCGCCGTGCAACGCTGTCCGTTAAACGTGGTCCCATAACGCAATGGGAACCCAGCCTTATAGTGCCAGCAACAAATATCCACATTTAGAATTTTTCTGGACTTAATAAAAATTGACATGCTGCAGATTTTAATTAAAATGAGAATTTTGACAGCAGATTTCACCCTTTTCAGGGAGTGATTTCCCCAGGTAATGTTCATTATATGCAGAGGAAACTGCTGCAGAAAAATCCATTGTGTACTGGACACAGCCTGAAAATTCAAAGCAATGAAATACATGTATTGGTTTACATCCACTGAGCAAAGTACTGATATCTATTAACCCTCCATATATCTACATGGATTGCACAGAGCTATTCCTATAAATTTGCCATCATTAGAACTTGATAGGTGCTCGATTAAGAGATATGAATGGTTATAGAAAATCCATTTGTAAAATACAGTTGTGCTGAAAAGTTTACATATCCCGGCAGAATTTTTGCTTTCTTGGCCTTTTTTCTGAGAATATGAATGATAACACCAAAACTTTATCTACACTCATGGTTAGTGGTTGGCCGAAGCCATGTATTGGCAGACTACTGTGTTTTCTCTATTTTAATCATAACGACAACCCAAAACATCCAAATGACCCTGATCAAAAGTTCACATACCCTGGTGATTTTGAAAAATCAGCTGCAAATACACAATGTGTGGATATATACCTGTAGATTAGCCCCATTGCATTTATTCAGTATATGGATCCTTGGATTTATGGCTATTTTCTCTTTAAATCAGCATCTAGTTTTTTTCAGCACAGAAATCATATGCTCTCATCATACCAACACATACAGTTAATTAGATTACCACAATTAATTTTACAAAATAAAAAAAACGACAACTTTACAGTGAACAATAAAAAGGTCAAATAAAAAAATCATGCAAATATCACTGACACTTTTCAGTCTAAAGAAGCGAAAATGTTACATATTCAATATTCAGTAAATGGAGATGAGGAATATATTAAGGTTCGGTAACAGTTCATTGCGATCATCTACCGTGCGCGGAGACAACACTTTTAGGATCACAGTGCTCCTTTAAAATGTCCTTTAGAGAGTCGCGTGAAATTTAACAGAGCTTGTTGACACTGATAAACGTCACGTCTCCACTACACTGGTCTCGGAGATCGCTTGATCGCTTTTGCATTGCACATTCCTGAAACTTAAAAACAGACTATGCAAGAGGCATATCAGTGAGGGTCCAACACCCGGCACACCCATTGATCAGCTGCAACCAATGTACACACATTAATGGGAGCGGCATTGTGCAGCTCCATGCAATGTGTAATGGCCGCTGCCAACTACTGCAGAACAGCTATAGATGTACAGCAGTACTTGGCAGAAGCAACTACACATTGAATGGAGCTGACGCAATGCACCTCTGTTCAATGTGTCCATATCCAGCCACTACCAGAGCTTGTAACAGCTGATCGGTAGAGCCCGAGGGTGCACGGTGTCAGACCCACAGCAATTTGTAATTGTCTTCTGTCTGCCATGCTGAGCGGTCACATTACTAATGTCACCGCTCAGCAGTGCATCCGGATGTTGAAGCCGGGGATCGATGTGGGATGGATTTACGGTGGACCCCTTTGGGGTGTGGTGGGTCCCCAGGAGCGCTCCATTTTGGTAACTATATACATTACTTCTTATCATGTTTTGATATATATATATGAGTATACATGAGTAAATGCACATTGGCACTTGCCGGTTCAGATTGTTTTTACCATTGATGTTATTTATGGAATTTCTGCTCTGGGTTACCCACCTTCAGTTCTGTGTCCTGGGTGTTTTACCCGCTACCATCTACTTTTAATATGTATTGTGTCTAACAAAAGGTTATATGTTTTTTTACCTCATAGCCTTGTGTGAAGGTTGTTTCTTTGGTGTTATGGATTTTTCCTTCATGGCGTGGTATCAGGGATATTTGTAGGTGTTTATGACTAGAGTAGTAGTATCAGCCGATGCCTGACAGGCGGTAACTTTCACAGCTGGTCACAACCCCTGGCTCACACGCTGTCCTCTATGTGACAGCGGGGGAACCCACAGTGGTCAGCGATACCTAGTGGCTGTGACTTCAGTAAGGTTACTGCTGGTCAGAGCCGGTGTTTCCAAAGCTGTCACACAGAGGACAGTGTCGAAACTGCTGGACATTCTGAACCCCCATTCAAGTGAATGGTTCAAGTTTGGGTACCGGTTTGGTAGCCGAACCAAACTTTTTTCTTCTTTATAAAGTTTGGCCGGACATCCACGTGTCCACTCATCCCTAGTCATAAAAAGAATATCATAATGAAAGGTCGGGTAGTTTCATGACCATGAACTGATTCGAAAAAACATTCTGAGGTTTTGTGTGAATGAATACATTACTTCATAGGAAAACATCAGGGAATGTTGTGACACTAAATAGCTTGTAGAAAGGCTATATGCCTTCTCTAAAATCAGTTTCTTTTGATCCCTTCGCCAAGTGCCTGTAGCATGCTAGCATGCCTTGTTGGCGACTTGCATAATTCAATGGCGTCCATGATGTTGTGGGTAAACGACCAGCACACAGGATGATAACAGCAGTTGTTTTTCTGCTACCACTTATACACAGCTCATAGTCAGTTACAGTGTTCTATAAATTGTTCCAAGTAACGACCAAAGAAGAGGAAAGTCAGACCTGGAGAACATCACACGCTGTGATGAAGACGCAGATCGCTGCCGAGTTCCTTGCCATTTAAGGACCTGTGTGTTTATCACTTTTCAGCAGCCAGGATTACTAATTCTACACAAAGTTTGTTGTTTCAGTCGGCTGCCTAATAAAACGAAATGACGCCAACGTCCAATCACACCTCCAACACATCTACTATCCCCGCTACATAAAGTGTGAAAGTGGAAGCTCTAAATCCATGCAACAGCCAGGACTTCCTGAAGAAAAAAAAAAAGTAAATGACCCAAGCAAAATAAACACTTCAGGATATTGGCCATGAGATCTATGCAAAAAATGCACAGGAATAACTGAAAAGCGCTGTTAAACGCCAAGATTTAAACACTGGTACATGAAAAAAATAATAAAGCACAATGGTATGAAGTACCAAAAGGAGCTCCACTGAAATTACCAATCGGCCACCCCCTAATTGGGACAGCTTGACGCAACACCACAACGATGCACTAGGCTGATTAATCAAGAGAGTAGCTGGGGGTCTTAAGTAGGAGGTTGCGTGAAAGACTCCCGTCTGATGGCCAAGGACTACTAATATGGCCACTGGACCTCGGTCATGGCTGGGAATTCAATTGCTAATCTATAAAAAGGATAAAACCTGGTCCCTCATCATGCTCCAATGATGGCGTGTTTGTGTCCACATGTTGGGCATCAGTGAGGCGAGTATTTCTCCTTTTTAGACATTAGAAAATTAATTTACTGGACCCTAGTCCTGCAACCACTGTCAGACGAAAATCCTGCGAACCGCATCCTACCTGCCGACATCCCCAACTGCTCTTTAGATTAGCCAGCATAGGTCCATGTCATCGTTGCCGTTTGCCGCCTGCACTGCGTCGCACTGGCTGACTTGAGGGAGTGGCAGAGGATTGGCAAGATCAATATTACTCCTATGCATGCTTTACGCCATTGCACTTTTTATTAAAATTTTGGAGTTTGAAACTTTTGTGGCCATTTCTCCGTTTCTGCAGGTAGGAGTCAATTCTCCTGTGGCTGCCGGACTGGGGTTCTGTGAATCAATTTGCTCATTTCTACCTTTTTTTTTTTCTTATTATTTTAGACCATTTTAAGCACACACAAAAAAAAAAAAAAATCAATCATAGCATTTCACAGCCCCTGTAATATACAATGCGATGCGTCCCCCATAGGACTTAATGGCAGCGTTAACGGACTGTGTTACACCGCGTTATGCCGCGGTGTAACGTAGTCCATCTAACGGATGCCAAAGACGCAATGCGAACCCAGCCTAAGCCCCATGGGTGGTTTGCACGTTATGGACCGGGCCAAATTTTTACAATTCTGACCACTGTCCCTTTATGAGGTTATAACTCTGGAATGCTTCAATGGATCCCAGCGATTCTGGCACTGCTTTCTCGTGACATATTGTGCTTCATTATAGTGGTAAAATTTCTTTGATATTACCTGCATTTATTTGTGGAAAAAAAAACAGAAATTTTACAAAAATTTTGAAAATTTCGCAATTTTCCAACTTTAAATTTTTATGCCCTTAAATCACAGAGATATGTCACATAAAATACTTAATAAGTAACATTTCCACATGTCTACTTTATATCAGCACAATTTTGCAACTAAAAATTTTTTTAGGTTAGGGTGTTATAAGGGTTAAAAGTTGACCAGCAATTTCTCATTTTTCCAACACCATTTTTTTTTCTATTTTTTTTTTTTTTTTAGGGACCACATCACATTTGAAGTCATTTTGAGGGATCTATATAATAGAAAATAACCAAGTGTGACACCATTCTAAAAACTGTACCCCTCAAGGTGCTTAAAACCACATTCAAGAAGTCTATTAACCCTTCAGGTGTTTCACAGGAATTTTTGGAATGTTTAAAAAAAAAAAAAAATTTTTTTTTTTCTTCACACAAAATTTACTTCAGCTCCAATTTGTTTAATTTTACCAAGGGTAACAAGAGAAAATGGACCCCAAAAGTTGTTGTACAATTTGTCCTGAGTACGCTGATACCCCATACGTGGGGGTAAACCACTGTTTGGGCGCATGGCAGAGCTCGGAAGGGAAGGAGCGCCATTTGACTTTTCAATGCAAAATTGACTGGAATTGAGATGGGACGCCATGTTGCGTTTGGAGAGCCACTGATGTGCCTAAACATTGAAACCCCCCACAAGTAACACCATATTGGAAACTAGACCCCCAAGGAACTTATCTAGATGTGTTGTGAGAACTTTGAACCCCCCAAGTGTTTCACTACAGTTTATAACGCAGAGCCGTGAAAATAAATATTTTTTTCCCACAAAAATGTTGTTTTTTTTAGCCCCCCCAAATTTTTATTTTCCCAAGGGTAAAAAGAGAAATTGGACCCCAAAAGTTGTTATCCAATTTGTCCTGAGTACGATGATAACCCATATGTTGGGGTAAACCCCTGTTTGGGCGCACGGGAGAGCTCGGAAGGGAAGGAGCACTGCTTTAATTTTTCAACGCAGAATTGGCTGGAATTGATATCGGACTCCATGTCGCGTTTGGAGAGCCCTGATGTGCCTAAACAGTGGAAACCCCCAATTGTAACTGAAACCCTAATCCCACCCGACACACCCCTAATCCCAACCGAAAATGTAATCCAAACCCTAACCGTAGCCCCAACCGTAGCCCCAGCCCCAACCCTAACGGGGAAATAAATGGAAATAAAAAAAATTTATCTTATTATTTTTCCCTAATAAAGGGGGTCATGAAGGGGGGTTTGATTTACTTTTATAGCGGGGTTTTTTAGCGGATTTTTATGATTGGCAGCTGTCACACTAAAAGACGCTTTTATTGCAAAAAATAGTTTTTGCGCCTTCACATTTTTTGAGCTATAATTTTTCCATATTTTGGTCCACAGAGTCATGTGAGGTCTTGTTTTTTTGCGGGACGAGTTGACGTTTTTATTGGTAACATTTTCGGGCACGTGACATTTTTTGATCGCTTTTTATTCCAATTTTTGTGAGGCAGAATGACCAAAAACCAGCTATTAATGAATTTCTTTTGCGGGGGGAGTTTATACCGATCCATGTTTGGTAAAATTGATAAAGCAGTTTTATTCTTCGGGTAAGTACGATTACAGCAATACCTTGCTGTTTTTTTATGTTTTGGCGCTATAATACGATAAAAACTATTTTATAGAAAAAAAAATAATTTTTACATCACTTTATTCTGAGGACTATAACTTATTTGTTCGCTGATGATGTATGGCGGCTCATTTTTTGCGGCACAAGATGACGTTTTAGGCGGTACCATGGTTATTTATATCCATCTTTTTGATCGCGTGTTATTTCACTTTTTGATCAGCAGTATGATAAAGTGTTTTTTTTTTTTTTTTACGATGTTCACAGAGGGGTTAACTATTGGCACTGTTTTATAGGTCGAGCCGTTACGGATGCGGCGATACGAAATGTGTACTTTTACTGTTTGTTTTTTTATTTAGATAAAGAAATGTATTTATGGGAAGAATATATTTTTTTTCTTTATTTAGGATTTTTTTTTTTTGTACACATCTAAATATTTTTTTTATTTACATTATCACATTGTCCCAGGGGGGACATCACTATATAGTGACAGATCGCTGATCTGACACTTTGCACAGCACTGTGTCAGATCAGCGATCTGACGTGCAGTGCTCCAGGCTTACAGGCGTCTGCTCTGAGCAGGCGCTTGTAAGCCACCTCCCTGCAGGACCCGGAAGTAGCTCCGCGGCCATTTTGGACCCGGGGCCTGCAGGGAGGAGACGCTCGGTACAAGGTGAGCACATCGCCTTGTACCGAGGGTCTCAGGGAAGCCCGCAGGGAGCCCTCTCCCTGTGCGATGCTTCCCTATGCCACCGGAACGCTGCGATCATGTTTGACAACGTGGCCTGTTTTTATCAAAATCATGTGTCTATTCATTATTTGGTACGTATGTTTTGAATGAATGACTTTTGTGTTACCATGAAACCAAGAACATGGCCGATGCACCCATCAAATAAGGAATCCAGATGACTAATGTATATTCATACAGTCCATCTCCAATATTACTGTAAGTTGTGCAAACAGCCATGGAAGACCGTAAACATTCCTCCAGGAGTTGACTCTTACTCTGGTTGTAAGTGTATCTTGCAGTCTTGCTTGTTCTGATAGTACACATTTTTCCTCTCACACAAGGCAGGTATTTAGGTGGTGATCCGGCTCAGGTCATCAACTACAACTTGCAGTCACACCCTATACTGTACTGAACTTGTCCTCTGGACTAAGCAGAGCAAACTTCTTGACAGCTTTCCTCCAAACTCTGTCGACACTGTCTCTCAGGGGCTCACACAACACTCTTCCTTAATCAGAGTCCCACCTTGTCTCGTACAGGCTAGAAAATCTCTCACATCAGTGTCTACAGAACTTTGGTTCCACCTCCCTCTGCTGAACAGTGCAGATACACAACACTGTGATCTATGACAGAATCTCCATGTATAGTGAGCGCATCTGGGTGTTACAATACATTATCGCTTTGGTGCGTTATGCTGAAGATACTGTCCCCTAGAATCCATGCTTCAAGGCAGGAAGAACACCTCCGTGATATGGCACACGATGGAGCATGCCTCAAGATCAGTCAAATTCATTAAAATGTAAGAGAAATAGACCTCTGAATGAAAGATACCAAACAGTAAAGCTACACACACACTTCTACTGGTGCCCTATGGATAAAAATACAGGGCAATAATATGGCCATGAGAATTAATTCTGACAGATGTAGGGTTAATTTTCATTAAGTCCAAGAGGATGCTATCAGAGCGATTTTACGGGGGAAGGTAGGGGGCGTGTACTTCTTCCCCCTGTATAATGTTGCCCAATCATAAGTGGGCAGCAACACTCAGAAGGAAGAAGAACACACCCCTGAATGTAATGGCAGACACCCATGATCTCACTGCAGAGAGTACAAGCTGCTGTGAGCAGAGGCTTAAGTGTGATTATTGATATTGCTGGACAGGCGGTGTGAAGAGTAGGGTAAGTACTCCAGAGGCAAGAGTGCTATGAGAGGATGAGAGCTGGCAGAAGGGTTTGTAATGTGAGACTAAAGGTACCTTCACACTTAGCGACGCTGCAGCGATACCGACAACGATGTCGATCGCTGCAGCGTCGCTGTTTGGTCGCTGGGGAGCTGTCACACAGACAGCTCTCCAGCGACCAACGATCCCGATGTTTACCCTGGTTACCAGCGTAAAAGTTAAAAAAAAAACACTACATACTTACCTACCGCTGTCTGTCCCCGGCGCTCTGCTTCTCTGCACTCCTCCTGCACTGGCTGTGAGCACAGCGGCCGGAAAGCAGAGCGGTGACGTCACCGCTCTGCTTTCCGGCTGACCGACGCTCACAGCCAGTGCAGGAGGAGTGCAGAGAAGCAGAGCGCCGGGGACAGACAGCGGTAGGTAAGTATGTAGGGTTTGTTTTTTACTTTTACGCTGGTAACCTTGGTAAACAGTGGGTTACTAAGCGCGGCCCTGCGCTTAGTAACCCGATGTATACCCTGGTTACCAGTGAAGACTTCGCTGGATCGGTGTCACACACGCCGATCCAGCGATGTCTGCAGGGAGTCCAGCGACGAAATAAAGTTCTGGACTTTCCTCAGCGACCAACGATCTCCCAGCAGGGGCCTGATCGTTGGTCGCTGTCACACAGAACGATTTCCTTAACGATATCGTTGCTACGTCACAAAAAGCAACGATATCGTTAACGATATCGTTATGTGTGAAGGTACCTTTACCTGAAATTTGTTCTTCATCTGTGCTCTCCTCCCAGCACTTTGTAATCATGCAGGAGGTTGGACCAAGGGATCACGGCTGTCTGTCACTACATCTAATACGGAGAAACTTGACTAAACTATGGTGGAAACGTGTTCTTTTTCTGCTGTGTTGTTGCCAGCTTATGATTGGTAATCATCGTACAGGGGGAAGAAGTACAAGCCCCCAGTGAAAACACTCTGATAACGTCCAACCATTGAACTTAAAAATTAACTTATTATTAGGTGACAAATACTTGATGGCAAATATCTCCGGGAAAAAAAAAAAAAAAAAAAAAGGAAAAAAAAAACCGCAAAACTTTCTTATTCAGCATGAACAATTTGGTGAAAGGTCCTCTTTAAGCAATTTGCTTTAACAGAAACCAAATATACCATTGAACGAAAATGCTTCTTGCTATAGATCACTTTACAAATCACTAACTGAGTAAAGATTGGGCTTTCAGGTATCTGAATTTGATAGATACGTTAGGTTCCTTCTGCATTAAACAAATACCATTATGAAGACTTCTTACCTAGTTCGGTTCTCGAGGCTCCAAAGCCATCATAAATCCTCAAGTAACTGGAATGACACGAATCCACATCCTCAATATCAAAGTCTCCAAACTTCAGAAGAATCCTTTCACCGAGTTTCACTTGTATTTTCCATTCGCACACTGTGCTGTTTGGGTATGTATTAGGATAGTTCTTCGATGTAAAAGTTCCACTTTCTGGGCCGAAAAATGTATAACCACAACCATCACCTAAGAATAAAAGAATAAAGTTATTTTAAAGTTCTACGAGAAATGGTTAAAACAAAATCCCATCTGTCACAAGTCGGCATACATAATGCTCACACAGATCACCATGCATCAATGATCAGAAGTAATCTCCACTCTAAAGACCATAATCGCCAGGAAAGCTGGAAGGTAAAAAGGAGAAAAGTCTCTTCAGATGCTGAAACAGAATGATAATTATATGAAATTGCTCAGACAGGCCTGAGGGCAGCATTCTGCGCTGTTCTGCTTCTTTACCCACTCAGTTGCCACACGAAAAGCACTTACAAGAAATGCTTCAAAAATAATAATCGGAAACCTCAAGGTGGAAACACAAGGGCCATTCATGGAGTCACAACAGTCATAGAAGCTCATCAAACCCTAACAAACAGTATACATCAATATGTAATGCCATATGACACTTTTTCATCAATACAGTCATAATGTCACTAATTAGAAAAGTCAACTATTAGAGGAACTTCTTCGAAATGTGAATACTACATTCTTCCGAAATGTGAAAGCTGCAGGTGATCAGTGGCTGTCGACTTGCTG
The DNA here is from genome assembly GCF_032444005.1 of Ranitomeya imitator. NCBI lineage: Eukaryota > Metazoa > Chordata > Amphibia > Anura > Dendrobatidae > Ranitomeya > Ranitomeya imitator. Next base: position 82,627,581 of record NC_091284.1, on the reverse strand, counting down.
CAACGCTAATGTGACACCCACCACCGGATGATGATCCAAGCAGACCAGAAGGGGTAGCGGTGCTGAGTAAACAGGAGTTGTGCTAGTCCAGGAAGTCAGCATGAATTTTTTTTTCTCCACCACCTTGGGCCTTTTTCAGGCGAACGTACGATAAACAATATATATTCTATCAGGTATGGATCCCTCTTTGCGGGTCAAGAGGAAGGCGGCGGGTGGAAGAAGAACAAATTATTATTTTTTTTAATACAACTATATATTACGACTCATTCAATTGAATGGGCGAGTTTGAACACCACAAGTTAAAACCAGATAATTTTGCATTATTCTTATTATTTTTTTTTAAACTTTTTGCAGACAATCAATCCACAAAAGGTTTACAAATGCAGACAGCATGGAGGAAAAATGCTTAACATATTTAGTTTCTCTTATCAGTTGCTAGACTATTTGGCACCTAAATTTCTCATGGCATGAACCAAACAAATGTAGGATTAAAAACCTTTATTCCGGTATACACTGCCCAAGAGAATCTACGGAAGGATAACCTTTGCATTTATTTTACTTTTGTTCATAAAACAAACATATGAGACTTAATGGAAATAGAATTAAAAGTGCACCCTTTCTAAGCTTTACCAGTAGAGCGGGGCTTCCACCTGTGCCAGGAACTTCTAGCATGGCCACCACTTTGTGGCTGAGAAGATGATGTGCAGGAAACTATTGGATTCAGAGACATAAAAAGCAAAGAAAAAAAAACAAACAAAAACCTATGGACCTTTCACTCCAAAAATGAGTAGAGATCCCAAAGGTCAAAAAGCAATGGAGAATCCTAGCAATCTGCCATCAAGTAATGCTAATAACAAATGCGGCCTAGTCTGCATGAAGAAATCATCAACTATGGGGCGTTTTTTGTCTTTATCTTACGCGGTTCTGACAGCAATCCTTCATGGATAGTTTGAAAAACAGTACAAGTAATTAGGACATCAAGGTATTACGGTAAATGCCTGATCAGGCAGTGCTGAGACTTTTCCCTACTGTCAGGGTAAGGCCACACGACAGTCATCTCCACATAAGAGAAAAATGGTCCGATTACTCAGATAAGAGTGACAATTTTTCTTAGATGTGTAGGAAAAACAAAAAACACCTTCTCATTGTCAGTTTGCGAAAAATCGAATGTGGTTTGATTTTTTTTCCACAGACCCATATACTGGCACGGCTGATTTTGATCTGACACTGGAATCAAAAATCGGACAGGTCTCTGAGTTTTTCCTGTGCTATCCATCGAGTGATAGCCATGAAAACAGCAGATAGCACTCATCCGAAAAAAAAATTGGATATGCACACGAGCCCTTTGAAGTATACAAGGCATAGTGGCACTATGATAATCTTGTTAATTTGATTTTTATAGCGTAGGATCCCTTAAACATATCCCATGGTTTAAGTAGTATGAGCAGATTTATGGGTGGTCAAGAAGCAAAAAAAAAAAAAATAAAAAAAATAAAAGATAGGGGGACTGGACTGGGAGATAATGTGGCACCTCCTCAGAAACCAGATCAAAGGACAGGACATTCCTCTGCGTGACACTTGGCCATCAACTTTCAGCTAAACCACAAGTATGCTCTGAGAACATGTAACACTTCACCACATCAGCGACAGATACTTCCTTTACGCATGCTTTGCTTCTGCCCTTTCTGAGGGTCAAGACACAGTATAAATATAGCTGAAGCAGTGAGACATAAAATTTAGGGTGGAGAAGGCACCCACTGCTTCCACCATGAAATGCCAAACCTTTAGTATCCTGTGACATGTCAAAAGTGCTGATAAGACAATTTCTTTAGCTACATCCATTCCTACCAGTGTCGGTCTGGGTTGGCAGAGGCCCACCGGTAATATGGACCCTTGGGGCCCACTTTTCAGCTACATGTAAAAAATAACCTGACTACTACACAAATTTTTGCTTCCATTTGATATTAATTTGGCTAGGTTGTCTAATATATGATTAGATTATACCTTTTCTGCTAATTGTGAATCAAGTGTAAAAGGTCTACTAATTAGCACGCCTTCTTGGGGGCCTACCGGAGGATTCCCTGTGGGCCAGTCTGAGCCCGATTCCTACTCTAGCAGAGACGACAAAGACCCCAGAAAACAGTTCGGCTCACATCGTCATCACAGACTTCATTGTAAAATGTAAACCAAAAGGAGGCGGATCAGTCACATGAGACAGATCCCTGCACCTGAGGGACCCCATAGAGCAACACATTGGCCGTCACTTTGGCAAATAATCCGACATGCAGGGCATGGTGGCTTCCCACACTGATGTGAGTCTTGGGATACGGTCAGGTTTTTTTTTTTTTTTTTTTTAAAGCATTCAAAAACTATGCATTTTTCAAGCAGACGCCACTTAAGGACAAGATCCTCTTTTGGAGAGTTTGTGGATACGTTTTTCTTCTCCGTAAGTGGTTTATTTTTCATGTGACACTACTCAGAGCAGCTTCCATACGGATCGGCTTTAAAATAGGGACATTTTTTTCTCACCATGTATTTTTTCAAAACATGCTTGTGGCGAAAACAAAAAAAAATCAAATTCCTCATATGAACAGCAAAGTGGATTTCATATAGAAACGAAAAATCAAAAAGGAAGAGTTTCCAATTAGATTCCCTACAAAAGTTTGAACATCGTACTTTGCCATGCCTGGAAATGGTAAGACTACTGGCAAGCAAAAATGTGAACAGCTAGCCAAATAACTTACGGTACCTTTCCTCACCTCTGTCTGACTTTGAAGAGCTCTGAGAATGCTCTGATCCCTTCACTGAAATGTTCTTAACTTCCTTCAAATGATGTTAAAAAAAATTTAAAAAATTTGGGGCACAATGAAATAATTTAGTCGCTTTATTTCCTTCTTAGATATCATTATCACAATTTAACAAGCCCTCGTATTTTCCTCAGAATTCTCAACTATACTACCTTCAGCTGAAATATTGCTCCTGGGCCCCAAAACTTTAGGACAGATTTAATTGATGAATTAATGGTATTTTGACCTGCGATGAAGTGTTTAACATGCAGATACTTAATGTCGGGTACCTTGAACACTTCAGCACATCTCAAAAATACCATGCAGTCAGTCTTCACAACTTCTGCACATAGAATATCCTTGCTCCTCCAATTAACCAGGCCTGAAAACCAATTGTCATAAAAATAACTGAAAAATAAAAAAATAAATCACTGAAAATCTCCACTAATAATGCAGAAATGGGTCTCAAAGTCCTCAGATCAAGTTTGTAAATCTGTATCATCTAAAATGCCCACAATCTAATGTGCATGGGGTGTACCTATAGGTCCCTAACGACAGACAAGACTGTTGATCAAAATTTAATTTGTTGGTGAAAAGCTATCCTATATGTATGGTCAGCTTTAGCTAAAAGCCAAATGGATTAGTGCATCAGCAACAATAACTTCGACTTGGTGGGCACCATCTATGCAATAAGGAAAAATATTTATATCCAAGACAGCTCAGAACTGGCTCCAAAAGTAATGAAGCATATGCTCTTCACCGGTTCCATGCAAGTCTTCTTTCTGCTGCAAGAACATGTGACCGCAGCAGGCAGTCACTGGCAACAGCAGTGACCCTCTACTGCCGGTGACTGGCTGCAGCGGTCACAGGTCCCTGTGTGGGAAAATCAATGCTGCAGCAGGGAGTAAAGATTGGCAGAAGATCACGCAGCATTGGAATGGGAGTGGTGGGGATTGTTGAGGAGAGTAAGTTTGTTTTTTTAAATTTATGAAACCATTCTGAGAAATTTAGAAAAATTTCTTCTTTATAGGGGGCCAAGTGAGGGATATGAGAAGAAGTTGTCCAAGTAGTGGACAACAACTTTTTTTCCCCCATACAGTCAGTTAAGGCGTAGCTCAGCAAAACAAGTCTATGGAGGTCCATTGGTGTGGACGCGATCTATCGTGGCTTAGGGGCTTATGCCATAAACAGAATCCATTAGGATGATGGAAGAAAATCATTAGATTGTTGCAATTCAGACATTTAATATTACATGTAGTTTTCTTTTACGACTTGCACAATATCTCGCCAATGTCCTCGACAACGCAGCCATGGGCTGGTCTGCATTCCAATGTTCTTGTGACCTGGACATTAGGGGATTTAAAAGGCGAAATAACTAAACAATTGTTCTTTGGAACAACAACACGCTCAATTTTCATGAAATGAAGAACGGAGAATCGCTAACAGCATAACATGGAGCTGACCTCAAGAGGTCCACGGAGGAATGTTGGGCTGGTGCCAGATACATGGGCTTTCCTCAGGAAATTACATCACTTGTATTTCTGGATCACTGTTTTTCTTATCCTGAATGAAAGTTGGTTTTCTTTCGGAGCCCTTATTTATAGCCATTGTTTTCGCGTGTTGCATAATTATAGCATTCACCGAGCATTCTTGAGACATATTTTCAGCATCCTCGTGACAGGAAGGATCTCTTTCCTGAGATTCAGGAGCGGGGAGTAACAAGAACTGTCAATAGCTCTAGAAATGCATCGGAGCGGAGTCTTGGGTATCATTAACGCTAATGACTGCAGCACATGCCCAACGCCCTGGACGATAATGTACTTTGGCCTTTCAAATGTCAGACTTTTAGGCTCTACATGACACAGAACGCATTCTACTGCATTTTTCCACACAACTAAATAAGCCAAGTTATACGTTAGGATATATTTCGTTTCAGAAATTTGTTTCCCCATTTCTCCATAAATGAGAAAAATCGCATGAGAGTCTGATAAGAAACTGGTCGGTTTTCCTCAAAAGTGAAAAAAAAACAAAAACCAGGATATCTGAATGAGGCCTAACAGCCAAATGAGAGCCTCAAAAGGAGCAAAGCATGAGATCTGACATGGCTGTATTATTATTTATTGTTATAGCGCCATTTATTCCATGGCGCTTTACATGTGAGGAGGGGTATACATAAAAACAAGTACAATAATCTTAAACAATACAAGTCATAACTGGTACAGGAGGAATGAGGACCCTGCCCGCGAAGGCTCACAATCTACAAGGGATGGGTGAGAATACAGTAGGTGAGGGTAGAGCTGGTCATGCAGCGGTTTGGTCGATCGGTGGTTACTGCAGGTTGTAGGCTTGTCTGAAGAGGTGGGTCTTCAGGTTCTTTTTGAAGGTTTCGATGGTAGGCGAGAGTCTGATGTGTTGTGGTAGAGGGTTCCAGAGTAGGGGTGATACGCGAGAGAAATCTTGTATACGGTTGTGAGAAGAGGAGATAATAGGGGAGTAGAGAAGGAGATCTTGTGAGGATCGGAGGTTGCGGGTAGGTAAGTACCGGGAGACGAGGTCACAGATGTATGGAGGAGACAGGTTGTGGATGGCTTTGTACGTCATGGTAAGGGTTTTGTAGTGGAGTCTCTGGGCAATGGGGAGCCAGTGAAGGGATTGACAGACGGGAGAGGCCGGGGAATAGCGAGGGGACAGGTGGATTAGTCGGGCAGCAGAGTTTAGAATAGATTGGAGGGGTGCAAGAGTGTTAGAGGGGAGGCCACAGAGCAGGAGGTTGCAGTAGTCAAGGCGAGAGATGATGAAGGCATGGACTAGGGTTTTTGCAGATTCATGGTTGAGGAATGAACGGATTCGTGAAATATTTTTGAGTTGAAAGTGGCAGGAAGTGGAAAGGGCTTGGATATGTGGTATGAGAGGACTGACAGGTGGAGGCATGTCCCTCTCCATGAGGAGAAAAGTCACCCTTACACCTCTCTCCAAGAGAAAGCAATAACGCTTGGCCAAGCGTTCCTGTATATGGAGTCAGCGCAAATAGCTTAAATTATCACATGACCAAGACAGATTTTCATTCTTTACGATCAAGAGAAATTTATATGCAAGGTGTGTATGTGTTTATTTCCAAAATCTGATATACTTATTGTAATGCTTGATACTTTGTAGATGTGAACCTAGAATGTTACAAAGTATCAGTCTCACAATAATCAAGCACAACCAGTGGCTTGTCCTCCCAGTAAGGCCTAGATGAAAGTAAATCATTACTTCCCCAGTAAATGAATACAAGTCACTGGGGTATTTTATTAGGTGTACAGTAAATAAAGGAAACCACTTTGACAAGCGGTGAACACGTGAAATTGTATTTCTGCCCGCTGCCAATCGATCGTGGAACAATGAGCTCGGAGGCTGCGAAGCGCGGCTGGGCGCACCGGATCCTGTATGCTCTTCAGGAGCTGCCGGTCTTTACATGTCCCTTTGGTGCAATCAGCGGAAAGCTTCATTTACATGTTAAACCGCTATACAATGCCGAATGCTGATCAGAAGTACAAGATGCAGCATGGCAAATGAGAAATTATTTTTACAAATTAGTCCTAGGAAGTAATGTGCCTGATTAAAGAGGCAAGTCTATAGGAACGCTGCATCCCAACATTTACAAATGTGTGCACATTTATAGCTGTAACTATTAATATGCTATTTTATATATGTTAAAAGGGGCAAGACAAACTACGATCACTAGAAACACCCAATTATCACGAGAATGGGAGACGTGTGTCCCCGGGCTGCAAGAATGTGACCAGGAGTGGTTGAATGGAGGTCAAGCATCCTGACATGTCGTTCGAGTCTATGACACTGAGGAATATATCCGAGGGCAGTGCTACAGCATAGTCCCCAGAAACAGCACCACTCTTGTCCAGGGCTTGTCTCTGGTATTGCAGCTCAGATCCACTGACTAAAAAGGGATTATTGGGTGCTGCTCACTTCGATAATTGGAAGAGCATGGTACCGAAGACATTATGACCCCACACACCTTCTAAGGCCTGGTCATGGTAGGAGAGCATTGTGCACGATACCAGGCGATCACATCTCGGCAGATGAGTAGGATCACATCATGCAACGCAGAACCCACCTAAATAGTGATAACCTGCAATATAAAACATAGCCTATGTAAAGCGCCATGGAATAAATGGCGCTATAACAATAAATAATAATAATAATAGCCTATGGCCAAGAAAGGCAGAAGGTCCTTCGTTCTAATTTTGGAGAAGCCCTAAGGGCTTGTATTACAAGTGTTTTTGCTTCAGGAAAAATAAGGTTTTACAGCATCAGCAAAGTGAATGAGATGATGATCAAGATGTCAATCGTTTCAGCGTTTTTCACCCATTAAAATGAATTGGTAAAAGAAAATGCATCAAAAACGCATTTTTTCCTTCAAATTCTCAGCATGTGAACGTAGCCCATATACGGTATATTGGGGAAGATTCATCTATACTGTCTAATTCTTAGACAATGCAAACCAAGACAATCTTAAAATGCATCAAATGTATCAGTGATTCATGCTATTCGATAAATCTGGCGTATTTTACAGACCCTCTGGTCTAGGTTAACATGACTAGTTAGTCGGTTTACTTCAGGCACATTATATATTAGACCACGTACAACAGACCATGCCTCTTTTCCGACAAGCCATACTGATCTCAGCAAGTCCAAGTCTCTTCTTAGACAAAGTGTGTAAATCACAAAAATGGTGACGATTCAAGCTACTCCAGAATGTTGGCGCACTTAGCTTAATAAATCTCCTCCATTAAGCATTATGTCTATGCAGAAAAGCACAAGGCCTGAAGGGGTTGTCCACAATTGAAAAAATATTAATGTTTTCTCTCCAAAACAGTGTTACATTTGTTATTACAAGTCACTCAATGGAGCCGGGCTGCAGTACCAGCCACCACCATCTGACTCAGTGTGGCACCGCTTCTGAAAGAAAGCACAATCTTTTTGAATCCAGAAAAGCCACTTTACAAAAAACCATTAGGCCCCTAAGCATTAAAATGGAGACAAACTCACTATTTGGTTACACAAGCGACCATTTCACTAGTGATCAGTATCCCTGCGTCATGTATTTACCAACACACCAAACATGGCTGTATTCTTTACCCATCCCAGAGCGACGTATATGGTGGCACCAAATAAAGGATGTAGTCCGCGTCTTCTGTTCTAGTGCCAATGTTGTAGGTTACAGTGCAAAACGTTGCCCCGGTCGGACTGGCTCATAGGCTCAGTGTAGCGCGAGTCCTGACCACTGTGTGAACGAGCCACAAGGTGGACCCTATTCTTATTAGTTCCCACCCAGGAATAATAGGGTGCATGGTAGCAGGCTAATCTTTGCCCCATTCACTAGCTAAACATTTAGTCCAGGCAGAGAGTCAGTGGTGCACAAATCGTGAATGGATGTGTCCGGTGAGGTCAAAATTGCTCTTAAAGAGAATCTATCAGCAGGTTTTTGCCACCTAATGTGAGAGCAGCATAATAGAGAGACAGAGATCCTGATTTCAGCGATGTGTCTCAGCAGGAGATCATCATTAAGAGGACTACTTCGCCTGCTGCCAGATAGTCAAGCAAATTCACGACCTCTGAATAACCCCGTCCACTCCACAGATTGGCCGCTTTCTGTGTACACTGCCAATTAGTTGTGAGGGCGGGGGTTATAGAGCTCCATCCTATTATATAAATCGCCACCAGTTGGGACTTCCGACCGTTGTCCCCGAATTCCCATAAGGCACCGCGGTAGTGTCACTTGCACAGGTGCAGTTCGAGGCCGAAAGGCTCGGCTCCCCCGGTCCCGCATGGCTTGGCTCCCCACTTTCCCTGGTAGTATGGATGGCTCACATTAAAGCCCCCCCCCCCCCTCCCAGTCATACTAACCCTGCGTTGCTGCATCTCCGTTGTCCGGACACCGGTGGCTCTTCTCTCCTGTGCTCAGCGGTCACATGGTACCGCTCATTAAGTTCATGAATATGGAGGCATCTCCACTCCCATAGGCGTGGAGCGCATATTCATTACCTTAATGAGTGGTATCACTGACCGCTGAGCACAGGAGAGTAGAGCCACCGAGACAACAGAGATGTAGGTGTGGGGAGGGCAATGTGAGCCACGCATAGCAGGACAGGACGGGGGGAGCCACGCATAGCAGGACAGGACTGGGGAGCCACGCATAGCAGGACAGGACTGGGGAGCCACGCATAGCAGGACAGGACTGGGGAGCCACGCATAGCAGGACAGGACGGGGTGAGCCACGCATACCAGGACAGCGATGAGTGGACAATACATAGCCGGCTTATACTCGAGTCAATAAGTTTACCCAGTTTTACGTGGCAAAAGTAGGTGCCTCGACTTATACTCTGGTCGGCTTATACTCGAGTATATAAGGTAATTCATCTAATTTAATATTCACCAGTTGGGACTTCTGGCCGCTGTCCCCGAATCCCATAAGACACCGCGGCAGTGTCACTTGCGCAAGCACAGTTTGTGGCCGCAAGTAAGTGACACATTGCTGGAATCGGGAACTCTGCCCTTACATCATACTGCTTTCAGATGGGGCAGAAAAAAACCTTGTGACAGATTCCCTTTAATCTTTTCATAAATGGTAACGCCACAAGGAGTTGGAGGCTTTAAGAGGAGCTCATTAATAGCAGCACTCTCCTGTGGACTCCAAACCGGCATCAATCACCACCAACATCCAGAATAGTGCAGCTCATGGCTCAGCGCAAGAAGCAATGAGTAAGTGCATAAACAGCGAGGCTGGCAGCTCCTACCAGGGTTTACGGTTTTATGAGCCTGCACTAAAAGGTCACAGCAGCAAAAGTTGCATACAAGGAATCCTGCCATCCCAGCACTACAGAGTTCAATTCTCACTTTCACAGGAGCTTTCAAAACAGTGATATAATTCTGCAGTGACTGATAATTTCAAGTGTCATTACCATGAAAAGTAAAGTATGTCTAAGAGCAGCTCTCCAGCCCCCTCTCCCAGCAGGAAGTCCCAGCGTCAATGTTAAGCGGTTTAACATTCAGATTGAGATGGGGTAGTCTGAGTAGTGGACAATCCCTTTAATGGAAAAATGGCAACATTTTTGGGAGGTTTTCACCTTGTATTGAAATGATCAGTACCCTTTGAAATTCGTATCACACACTCACTCTCCTCTACATTAGCCTGGTGAGGGCAAAACCGCACCATTTATTGGGTCCTACACAACTGTAGATGTCAACATATGAAGTATGACCTAGTGCTCCAGTCTGTGTAATGGACAGGATCCTGAGGGGGGGGAAAACAAAAACATCTGTTATTACACATCAGGTGCTTTTCTTGGTAACTCAATCTGAATACAACCTAGCAGCACCCTTTATAATATACAGGTTATAATCACATTGAGCAGGGTAGGAAACTGGAGAACCCGGAGGAAACGCACACAAACACCGGGAAAACATACAAACTCCTTGGTGGGATTTGTACTCAGGACCCCAACGATGCAAAGCAACAGTGCTAACCACTAAACCACTGTGCTATCCATATGATCGTTCAGATTTAGCCATGACTGCGGTATTGTAGACGCTTCCAACCATCCCCTTTTATAGCATCAGCACCTGTCATAACTTGTCGGGTGACCCGGGACCAGGAGTTCCTTCCCTGTCCCTAACGCTAGGGGTGCCCTAGTTCACCCTATTCCCTGGATTACTTCTGAAGGTGAAGATGCCAGGGCCACATACCTTGCCTTATCTCCTGAATTCGCCCTCAGTCTGTACCCTTCCCCCACTCAGGGAAGAGGGGAGTAGCAGTGCACCGTATTACATCAAACAGACGAATCAAGGTAACACAAACAGGGGAAAATACCAGGCATACAAATATACTCACATATAATAGGAATGCAACGGGAAGTGAAGGATGGGGGGAAAAAAAAAAAAAACAAAGGAGAAGGAAAGGAAATCACTTACTAAACCAAGCAACAGTCACAGAAATCCGCCAAACGCCTACTCTATAACCACCAACTACTATCCTCCCAGCCATGCAGCAAAAGCTAGCTCTGACAAGGTGTGTCAGTCAGGACCCAGATTATATAGGGGAATGGCTAACCTTGGTCAGGTTTGAGTGCAGATTCCCAGAGCTCCATTTGCTCTGGATGCCTTGTGCCGGATTTCTAGCCCACACCGATTCTCAGACAGATAAACCCTGCTCAAATGTAAACATCCCCCCTTAAAGGTACCTTCACACTGAGCAACTTAACGATATCGCTAGCAATCCGTGACGTTGCAGTGTCCTGGATAGCGAGATCGTTGTGTTTGACACGCAGCAGCGATCTGGATCCTGCTGTGATATCGTCGGTCGGAGCAGAAAGGCCAGAACTTTATTTCGTCGCTGGATCTCCCGCAGACATCGCTGAATCGGCGTGTGTGACCCCGATTCAGCAATGTCTTCACTGGTAACCAGGGTAAACATCGGGTTACTAAGCGCAGGGCCGCGCTTAGTAACCCGATGTTTACCCTGGTTACCATTGTAAATGTAAAAAAACAAAACAGTACATACTTACATTCCGGTGTCTGTCCCCTCGCCGTCAGCTTCCCGCACTGACTGAGTGCCGGCCGGCCGTAAAGCACAGCGGTGACGTCACCGCTCTGCTTTACGGCCGGCCGGCGCTGAGACAGTGCAGGGAAGCGGAGACCGGGGGACAGACAACGGAATGCAAGTATGTAGTGTTTGTTTTTTTTTTTACATTTACAATGTTAACCAGGGTAAACATCGGGTTACTAAGCGCGGCCCTGCGCTTAGTAACCCGATGCTTACCCTGGTTACCCGGGGACTTTGGCATCGTTGGTCGCTGGAGAGCTGTCTGTGTGACAGCTCTCCAGCGACCACACAGCGACAAAACAGTGACGCTGCAGCGATCGGCATCGTTGCCTATATCGCTGCAGCGTCGCTTAATGTGACGGTACCTTTACTGTCCAACCCCCTCTAAAACTTCTGACCCCACAGAGGCTGGGCACATATTTATTTTAACCCCTGCTTGCCCTACAAACTAAGTCATGGGTCACTCAGCTCATAGCTTTGCGGAGGGCAATGTTTTTCCTTTTACACCAACAAGTAGCCCCATTATCCAAATTTGTGGTAGTTAGACCCTTTCCCTACTCGACCTTGTCTTTCAGATTTTTAAGCACGCCTGATCAGTCCTCTGACAAATGAGACAGATTTCAGTCAGGTTAGATGGCCATTTACACACACACACACAAATTCCCAGTGCCCCCCGTACATATTAGACTGTAGGATGAACTTACAGGCTCGGCCGACAATAGTCTACTGTGTATTTGGATCTTTATAGTGCAGTTATACACTGCATTACAAACACTCGTTCGTCGGGTGAAATGATCTTTTTAGTCTGCACATAATCCTGTGTAAACAGGAGCCGTGTCGAGAACAATGGCAGCCTACACGCACTGAACACGCCATTACTGATCAGTCTGTGCACATAACTGCAGTCTTTAGTTTTTACTTTAAGTGCCTCCCTTGTTCCAGCAGCACCATCACCGCAGCGCTGGACTTTTGGGTGTTTTCTCACATTGCACAGCCTGTGTTGTATAAGCTTCCTCCTCCATCACACACAGCCAGAAACTTGCGGCAAACTAACAAGGGAAATAAAAAAAAAAAAAAAAAAAAATGTAGGGAGAAATTCCAACATCAAGTGCAAAGGGCCTGAATCACGGGCCTTACCCAGAAGGGTGAGGAAAGGGGAACAAAGTCCAAATGCTAACCAGAAGAACTGGGCACAGCTGCCGTCGTGACTCCACAATCTGATGTGTTTCCCTTTGATATTCATGCTGAATAATGCCAAACCAGCTCACGACGAAGCACTGCGCTCTGCCAACTCCTTGCCTTTCTGACCCGAGTCAGCTGGTCCCAGGGCTCCCTCCATAACCGCTGAGTATGGAGTTTACTGCGTGTATTACATGACTATCACTCATAACACTCCAAATAATCACCAGGGTATGGGTTTTAATTATCTATTACTTAATTGGCCTCAAGCAATGTTCACACTGGGTGTTTTTTGCAGCTTTTTATGCAAGTTTTCAGCTGCTTTTTACACAGACCATCAGGATTTCAGCAACACAGCTTTTTTTTTTTTGTCATCAGGATTTTGTGCTCCGATTGTTTTTTTGCACAATGGAGCAGGTCACTGTTTTTTTTCAGCATTTTTCACCTACTGAAACAAATGGTTGGTAAAAAAAAATGAAAGTATCAGGTTTTGCTGCGTTTTTTGTGTCAAAACCTGATACTTTAGAATAGGACTTTTTTTTCCCCAACACTAAAGTTTACCAGCATGCACCAGTGACAAATCAAGAATGCCAAAAATCGCAAAACCCTGCTTTTTTCTGCAGCTTCTTTCCTGCCAAGAGATCAGGTTGTGTGCTTTTTTTTTTCTCCAGCAAAAACAAAACAAAAATACAGCCTAGTCTGAACTTACCCTACACGTCACTTTCTAAATCCGGCAATGTTTTTTTTCTCCTCTATTCTTTCTTTTTTGCTCTAAAATAGGTCCCCCCGCTTCCAAGGGTAAATGTACACTTCTTAGCCAAAGGGGCGGTCATCAATACTTCTCTGTAAGAGTCTTCGTGGGAATCAAACCCCCTTGTATAACAAGCTCACACGAGAGTCATGCCTCAGAAATGGAGAAGAGCAGGAAGAGAAGCAAAAACCATGGCAAGATGCAGAAGAACAGCAGCATTTACACCATATAAAGCAACAAAAGTAATAAAAACGTGATAGGTCTCCTGTAAAGGCGACCATTTCAGACATGTTTTAGCTAATACTGATGGCTAGAGATGAGCGAACCTGAACAGAAATGTTCAGCGTTCGTACCGGACAGTGACTGTTCGGGTTTGAACACCAACCATGGACTTTATGCTGACATTCGGGTAACCACATTTTTTAATGGGGTTTGGTTTCTAGTGGAAGTTCAGGTACTGTTCCAGTACCCAAACCTCCTAATGTTTGGGTCAGGTACCAGAACTTCAATCGGTCCGCCCATCCCTAGTGATGGGTCCTCTGCACAATTTTTTTTTCTGTAGATCAATCAACATTAGCCAGTCTCTATCCTGCAGAGAAAAAAAAGTAAATACCGTAAATCAAAACACTATATTTAGGTTCATGCAGATGTCCGTGGAAATCGGTCCCAGCACGGACTGTCCCTGTCTCTCCCGATCAGAGTATGACAGCCTCAGAGATTTGTCAGGCTTCGGCGACAACCGAAAGTTCTTGGATGCTGCTGAATACAGGAGCTCTGTCAAAACTATAGTGGTCACTGTGGAGAGTTATTGCAAGTCCACCTCGTATTCATCTGAATAAAGTGTCGATCTGCCGTACCGGGTTATGGCCACTGTAGAAATGTCGGGACTGCTATGTTCCACCAGATTCCGGGAACTTCCAATTGTCGCACTGCACTGATCAGGTATGGATGGCCGATCTTAAGACTAGGTCATCAAAAAAAAAAAAAAAAAAGGTAGTGGTCAACGCCTTTAATAAGCTCCATAATAATAAGCAGATCAATCATTATTGACACTTCGGCTACCGTAAATGGATGAAATTGTACTGTACTGTAAAGCCGCCGCAGAGCACAGCGGCCGCTCTCATCAACACTGGCGTTTATGGGCAACACTATATACATGTGTCTACTCATTAACTAAATTGTCCCTCAGGGGCCCTTGTACTAATTAGAAAGTGCGGCGCTCCCTATTTACACTGACTACAATGCAATACAGAGGGAGAAGAGGGAAGAAGAGGAGTCTTTAAAACAAAATCCATGAGTGACTAGATAAGTTGTAGGGGTAAGTAGGTGGAGGTAGAACAAGAGAAAGGGAGTAAATCTGCTAAACATTTTAGCTTGTGGGTTTTGTCCCCATTCAGATCCACGTTTTTAAGTATGTAAAGATGTGGCAGGTTTTCAGGCATGTATCAGAAAAAGTCTATTCTTGTCAGGCCAGATAATGAAGGTGACAGACGCTGTGGACATTCAAGTGATGGCTCTGTCGGGGGTTTCTGTCAGAAAATGTGGAGTATTGTATAACTGAATCTAGTATTTCACATACAGTATATAAAAATGGGGACATTTCTCAACCTTCTTCTAGCAAAACTCAGTGAGAACTGGACAGCACTAGAATGCAAGTGTGCGCCATCAGACATCTTTGTGGGGGGGAAAAAAAATAAAAAATAGTTCAGGGAAACATCCAGTCATCATGGTAACGATGGCCGTCCTGACCTTGGGTCTTGTGATGGAACTAACAGCATCATAGGTATATATGATGGACTTGGCCACGGTCGCGAGTTGGGTCTGAAATTGTGGACAAAATAATGGAAGAAAAATATGACTGTAAACAAGGTTTTTTGGGGCATATTAGGATCAGAGCTGGACCTCTTGCTCAGGACCACCGCTTTATGAGCCAGCATTAAGAGCGACTGTAGGAGATAGTCTCTGACTCTGGTGGACCTGGCTAGCACTGTATTACGGTATATACATGGCCATTCAATTGAGTAACCATCCCTTGAATATACGGTATTAAAAAAATAAAATAAAAATCAGCTGGTTTCCCCCCAGTTGGAGACGTTGCTTGACATGCTGGCTTACAAATAATGGGGCTGTCTCAAAGATGATAATCCCATAAGGGTCAGTCCTGAAAGACGTATGACCTGTTGCTGCGTTATTTTGAAGGACACAGAGGAGAGCTGCTGACCGGGCTGACTGTAGAAGTGAAGAAGCATCGTCTCTCCAGAAGACCCCTGTAAAGTGGCAGTCCCATGACAAAATGTGCTGTAAACTTACATCTCAAACACAAAAAAATGGTCAGAAAACAGTTTCTGTGCCAGCTGGTCCTTAAACTAAGGGATGGACAGATGGGCTAACGTACAACACCACAGTGATTATCCTCCTATTTACAAATGGACTAAAAGCATGGATGGGTTGCGAAATAGTCGCAGGGCCCATGGGACATGAGCACTGCAGGGCACTTACCACATTGAATTATCAATGTCAGGATGAAAATTCCTCCCCTATCTTCTTGTTCTCCAGCATGATGGAGGTGTTCTCCCCAGAGGCACTGCTTTCCAAATACAGACCAGCGGGAACCTGAAAATTGTTTATAAGAGCCCTTACTCAATAACTGTGGAAGAGACTTTGTGGCACATGGCAAAGTAGTGCTAAAAGTTATGACTTCACTACTTGACACTATGTAAGAGGTAGGGCCACCAGCATCAGTCCCTGCACTGATGGGGCACGCTGCAGATTCGAGAATAAGCCACCAAGCCTAAATTCAGCTGTCAATGGATTTCACCAAAACCCCCATATCAATGGTCCTGCATTTAGAGCCACAACACAAACACCACAATTCAACACGTTCTGGATTTTTTTTTTTTTTTTTTTACTGCCGGACACACACAACTTTGTACGTAATTCGAAGTGAAACCAGAAGGGACAATCTGTTTTGCATGAAAACCTGTCAACAATTTGGCAGTTCTTACAGCCAAGTTATAGGTTTTAAAATAGTGGAGTGACAGCAAATTGCACAAGTAGTGTTAGTTGTGCGACTTGTCTGTGCAGTCGTGTGGCTACAATTATCATGGAGCCCTAGCCTTGTGTATAAAGTAAAATCCAACCTGTTCCACAGCTGCGATCAATGGACGGGCATGCTGTAACGTAAGTGCGGTGTAATTTATAACCCTCACTCCGTCACTTAGGGTGCCGTCACACAGTGGCATTTTGATCGCTACAACGGCACGATCCGTGACGCTCCAGCATCGTAACAATATCGCTCCAGCGTCGTAGACTGCTGTCACACTTTGCAATGTACGACGCTGGAGCGATAATTTCATGACGTATGTCTGATGTAGAAGCCGTTGGTTACTATGCGCACATCGTATACAATATCGTGCACACCTTTGTTACACCATACGATCATGCCGCCACAGCGGGACACTAGACTACGAAAGAAAGTTTCAAACGATTTGCTACGACGTACGATTCTCAGCGGGGTCCCTGATCGCAGGAGCGTGTCAGACACAGCGAGATCGCTGGAACGTCATGGATCGTGCCGTCGTAGCGATCAAAATGCCACTGTGTGACGGTACCCTAAAGGTACCTTCACACTCAGCGACGCTGCAGCGATACCGACAACGATGTTGATCGCTGCAGCGTCGCTGTTTGGTCGCTGGAGAGCTGTCACACAGACAGCTCTCCAGCGACCAACGATCCCGAGGTCCCCGGGTAACCAAGGTAAACATCGGGTTACTAAGCGCAGGGCCGCGCTTAGTAACCCGATGTTTACCCTGGTTACCAGCGTAAAAGTAAAAAAAAAAAACCACTACATACTTACCTACCGCTGTCTGTCCCTGGTGCTCTGCTTCTCTGCACTCCTCCTGCACTGACTGTGAGCACAGCGGCCGGAAAGCAGAGCGGTGACGTCACCGCTCTGCTTTCCGGCTGACCGACGCTCACAGCCAGAGCAGGAGGAGTGCAGAGAAGCAGAGCGCAGGGGACAGACAGCGGTAGGTAAGTATGTACTGTTTGTTTTTTTACTTTTACGCTGGTAACCAGGGTAAAACATCGGGTTACTAAGCGCGGCCCTGCGCTTAGTAACCCGATGTTTACCCTGGTTACCAGTGAAGACATCGCTGGATCGGTGTCACACACGCCGATCCAGCGATGTCAGCGGGAGATCCAGCGACGAAATAAAGTTCTGGACTTTCCTCAGCGACCAACGATCTCCCAGCAGGGGCCTGATCGTTGGTCGCTGTCACACAGAACGATTTCCTTAACGATATCGTTGCTACGTCACAAAAAGCAACGATATCGTTAACGATATCGTTATGTGTGAAGGTACCTTTACATTCATTGCTAAGTACATTGCACAATGAATGCCAGAAATTGTCAGGCTAGCAGATGGACGTTTCCTGTAAAGTCTAACACTATCCCACTGACTAAAGATACAGCCACTCGGTCAGGCCATGAATAACGACCAAATGCACGGTGGGAGAACGGCCAATAATTCTAAAGCTTCAGCTTTTACATTAAAATAGCAGATGCTGGGCTGAGTTCACACCTGCATTCGAAGTTCTGTTTTTTCTGCTCTTGTTAAGGGAGAGAAAAAGCTTGGGGGGGAGGGAAAAACAAAAAACAAAACTGGATCCATTTTATTAATGACATAAATAGTGTCAGACAGACCCTATTGACTATAATGGGGTCTGTTTGGTATCCAATTGAGTGTCACTTGAGGGGGGAGGGGGAGAGGGAGTGAGTAGTATTATATAAAAAAAAAAAAATTAAAAAAAAAAAAAAAAACACCAGTATGCTGTGTTTTGTGGTAAAAATTTACCCCTCAGTAACCGAGCCAAATTATACAATTCTGACCAACGTCACTTTATGTGGCAACTCTGGAAAGTGTCGATGGATCCTAATGATTCTGAGACTTTTTTAGTGACAGTTTGCACTTAATGATAGCGGAAAAATGTGTTCAATATGACTTGCTTTTATTTGTGAAATAAACGGAAATTTGACAAAAAAAAATTTCAAACTTAATTTTTAAGCCCTTAAATCAGAGTCACATCACACAAAAATAGAATTAGACTTACTGGTAATTCGGTTTCTAGGAACCTTCCACGACAGCATAGGAGGATGTCTCCATTCCCTAATGGGGGACAGAAAGCAAAGAGGTTAAAAGGCCCCTCCTACCTCCGAATCGCCAGTGACTTATAACGGATACCATAGCACTAGCTACCTTAATAAACCCAGGATAAATCCAATGGAAGGGGGGGGGGGGGGAAATAGTGCTGTCGTGGAAGGTTTCTTGAAACCGAATTACCGGTAAGTCTAATTCTATTTTCTCTAGTCACCTTCCACGACAGCATAGGGAGTACCAACCAATTCTGCACTGGGGGGGGGGGTTGGGGGACAATAGCCTGGAGAACTTTCCGGCCAAAGACTAGATCCTGATTGGACAATAAGTTCAATCTATAGTGTTTGGTAAATGTATGTGGTGAAGACCAAGTCACGGCCCCTGCAGATCTGCTCGATGGAGGCGCCCGCTCGTTCAGCCCATGAAGTTGACGTTGATCTTGTAGAGTGAGCTCTGATTACAATTGGCGGT
Organism: Ranitomeya imitator; assembly: GCF_032444005.1. Lineage (NCBI taxonomy): Eukaryota > Metazoa > Chordata > Amphibia > Anura > Dendrobatidae > Ranitomeya > Ranitomeya imitator. The sequence goes on along the minus strand of NC_091284.1, from coordinate 82,608,634 downwards.
GTCAAATTTTGGGCTACATAAGATTCTTGTATAGCCCTCTTAATCCAGCTAGAGATGGTGCTTTTTGCCACCTTCTTCCCTTTTTTCTAACCTGACATATGGATAAACAGGTTTTGATCAATTCTGAAAGAGTTAGTCTGTTCAAGGTAGTGTATGATGATACGTCTAACATCAAGAGTATGGAATTCCTCTTCCTTAGAGTTTGCCGGATTCTGACAGAAGGAGGGGAGGATGATATTTTGAGATCGGTGAAAATCAGACACCACTTTAGGTAGAAAAAAGGATCCAGATGGAGGATTATGGAGTTGTCTGTTATTGTCGAGTAGGGTTCTTTTACTGAAAGGGATTGAAGCTCCCCTACACGTCTTGCAGTAGTTATTGCTACTAGAAAGGCAGCTTTGTATGACAGAAATTGAGGAGAGCAAGAGGACAGGGGCTCAAACGGTGCTTGAGTGAGACCCCTGAGGACCAGGTTTAGATCCCAAGAGGGAACAACGGGTTGTTTCCCAGGTTGCAACCTGAGAGCTGATACCATAAATCTTCTGATCCAACGATGGTTGGCCAGCTCCTGATCGAAAACAGCACTGAGAGCAGAGACTTGAACTTTCAACATGCTAGGTTTAAGCCCTAACTAATCCGCGCTGAAGAAAATCAGTATTTTTGAAATATTTGGATGGAGAGGATCAGGAGTACTAGGAAGACAAAAGGTGGAGAAGGTTTTCCACACCTTACTGTAGACTGCATTCGTAACAGGGTTCCTGGATCTTTGTAAGGTAAAAAAAAAAAAAAAAAAAATCACTGCATCCGATAGTCCCCCTGCCTTTAGGACCTGGGTTTCAGCATCCAGGCTGCTAGGTTCCATTTCCGGGGGTTGCAATGTTGAAAAGACCCTTGGAGAAGAAGATCGGCATCCACTGTAAGATGACTGGCCCGTCTACTTGCAGCTCGACAATGAGATTGTACCAACTCCTCTTCGGCCACACTGGGGCTACCAGTATGGTAGCCACCTGTTCCTCTCGTATCTTCCGCAGGACTTCGTCAACAAAGAAATTGGTGGGAAAGCATATGCTAGTCGGAAGTTCCAAGTCTGGACCAGGGCATCTACCCCTCTGAGATTGTCCCTGGGGTTTAGAGGAAAAAAAGGTTTTTGCCTGAGCATTCTGACCTAAGGCAAAAAGATCTACTTCCGGAAGGCCCCATTTGTCCACCAGCATCCTGAAAGTTCTTTTGTTCAGGCTCCACTCCCCAGGCTGAATGTCCTGACGACTCAGGAAATTCGCCTGGAAGTTTGATGATCCATGCAGGTGGACTGCTGTGAGGGAGAGAAGGTTCTTTTCTGCCCAGCAAAAAAAATTTGATTCGAGACGCCTGTCAAGCTGTTGAATTTTGAGCTCCCCTGATGTTTGAGATGGGCGACAGTAGTTGTGTTGTCTGAGTAGATCTGGACATGACTTCCTGAAATTAAGCCGTTTGCTGCTATGAGGGCTTCCTCCACTGCTTTCAGTGCCCTGAAATTGGAGGATCTGGCACTTATTGTCTGACTCCAGAGGCTCTGAAACGGAGTATGCAGGATTACTGCTCCCCAACCTCGCTTGCTGGCGTCGGTCGTGATTGTCACAAGGGGAGATTGTGAACAGCTTACCCCCCCATGTGGATATTTCTGGGGTTCAACCACCATGCAAGTGATGCCTTCACACAACCTGGAGTAAACACTCTTCTGTTTAGGGAACCCAGATTCCCATCCCAGTTTGCGAGAATGTGGGCCTGAAGGACTCTGGAAAGGGGGCCTGAGCCCATGACACTGACTGGATACATGCTGTCATGGAGCCCAGAACCGACATGCTTTCCCGTATGGTTGGAGATCTGCTTACTCTGAAATCTACCACCTTTTTTGTTAAAGGGAACCTGTCAACCCCCACCCCCCAAAAAAAAAAATACAATCGATGGTGAGGTAAGCCCACCGTCATCAGGGGCTTATCTACAGCATTCTGTAATGCTGTAGATAAGCCGTTGATGTTACCTGAAAGAGGAGAAAAAGACGTTATATTATACTCACCCAGGGGCGTTCCCGCTGCGGTCTGGTAAAAGTGCGTCTCAGGTCCGCTCCGGCGCCTCCCATCTTCATTCCATGACGTCCTCTTTTGGTCTTCTGCGCCGGAACCGCAGCGTGGGCGTACTTTGTCTGCCCTGTTGAGGGCAGAGGATGCAGCCAAGGAAGATTGTTCTTCACTTCTGACAAGCGTACCGATTTCTTCGAGCAGGAAAGGCTGCTCGGCTCTAACGATTTTGTCCGTGCAAGCTTGACATAGATTCTTCTCCCATAAGGAGAGAAGCTTCAAACTGCAGATTGCACATTTTGCGGTTTTTCTGGGCAGACTTGTCTCCCTAAAATAGAGGGAGAGTGGAGTCAGGAACTAAACGGGCCCCTATTACCCTGGGCTTGGACTCACCCCGCGACAGACTTACTGGAGCTGGGGCAGCGCTGGGATCTACAGAAGCAGAGCAGGAAGCACCATCCATACTGAAGGGATCAGTCTTACCTGGAGGTGTCTTGGGGCTGGTTTATGTAGCAATAAACCCAGCCCCTAGCACATGTGAAATCAGTCCCCTCCTCTTCCTCAGTTCCAAAGGCAGGCCTCCACGTGGGGCAGAGCGCCATCTGCGGTGTTGGGAGGCCGGAACAAGGCCACACCAGGAAGTGTGTGCGTTCCAGAAACCGGAAGTGACGCACGAGAAAAGCCAACGTCACTTCCGGGACGCCGAGACCGCAGGAGGATGAGGAAAATGGCAGTGAGCTCAGGAGGACACCGCCGGGGATCACTAGCCTGCTTTACCTCAATGAGGCGCGGGTGGGCCAGGACAGGTCTCGAGTCCAGAGGAGACGGGAACAGCGCATCATGTGGAGGAAGGCAGAACCCACGACCACCACTGCCCGGTTGGAAAAAGAGGTATACCGCGGTCACCGGCCACGCAGCATAGAACAACCTCTCCATGCCCCATGGAGGACAGGAAAGACACTGGCGATTCGGAGGTAGGAGGGGCCTTTTAACCTCTTTGTGCTTCTGTCCCCCATTAGGGAATGGAGACATCCAACGCCGTCGTGGAAGGTGACTTGAGAAAATAGATGATAAATAACATTTCCCACATGTCTACTTTACATCATATGCAAATTGCCTCTTCTGAGAAAAAAAAAAAAAAAAAAAAAAAAAAAGGACTTAAACTCTATAGAGCCACCTTTTGGAAGTATCGATCCTACAAGTCACAATCAACCCTTTAAAGAGTCGTGCAATATGACTTAGGATAAAAGCCAAATCAGTATCTCAATTCGCAGACACGGTGTTTCGGGCTGTTGGCTAGGTGAGAGGCTCTGGACTTGGGTCTTTACATCAGCAATTTTTGAAACAATTTTTGTTGTAAGGAAGTTAAGGGTTAAAAGATGACCAGTGATTTCTCATTTTTCCAACAATATTTACACTTTTTTTTTTTAAATTCTCGGACCACATCACATTTGAAGTGACTTTGAGTGGCCTATATGACAGGAAATACCCAATTAACCTTTCAGGTACTTCACAGGAACTGAAGCAATGAGGAAGTAAAAAACAAAAATAAAATTTTACAGTAGACCCAAGTTTTGTTATTTTCACAAGGGCAACAAGAGAAAATGGACCACAAAATTTGTTGTGCAATCTCTCCTGAATATGCTGATAACCCATATGTGGGAGAAATCTACTGTTTGGGCGCATGACAGACCTCAGAATAGAAGAGGGAAGCCATGTCACGTTTGGAGAGCCCCTGATGTGCTAACTGTGGAGACTGCCCACAAGTGACCCCATTTTGGAAGCCACACCCCTCAAGGATTTCATCCAGGGGTATAGTGAACCCACAGGTACGACACAGAATTTGATAACATTAGGTTGTCCTATTGAATAAGATGCATAGGGTGCTCAGGTATGCAAAGGGGGGGGGGGGGTCCGCGATACTTTGTGTATACCTGAGCACTCGATGCAAACTCAAGTAGCGAGCGATTGCATTTAACACTAGGTGTCTTTTTAACTTTTGAAAAAAAAAAAAAAACCTATTCTAATTCCAACCCTAACCCCAACTACAAAGAATGAAAAAAAATAAATAAAAAGATAATACATTTGTTTTATTTTAGAGTTTTTAACTAAGTTGACAAAGGGGGATTTTATTTACTATTTTTTTGTCATTTTGATCACAAGGAACCAACAGGGAAAAATTCCATATTTTTCCGACTGGCAGATCTTGGCAGGCGCATTGTGCTCTCCATTTTTTTTCCAGGAAGAGGACGTGGAGGGCCGCGGAACATTTGCATCCCACACTCTAAAGACATTCTGATCAGCGCTCATAATCTAAATTCCATCAGTGATGTACAATTAATGGTGCCGTTTAAGTGAGTAAAATCAGTACTTTTAAAGAGGTAATCTTACAAGAACCCCTGTTCCTACACATTACAAAAGTATTGGGACGCATCTCAAATCAGTGAAGTCAGATATTTTATTCAGTCCCATTGCCCCTGATGCATAACATCCGGCCCCTCGCCGTGCCATTACTAATATTTGAGAGAGAATGGATCGTTCTACAGATCTCACCGATACCAGAGCGGTCCTGTAATAGGAGCCACCGCTGTAACAAGTCAGTTCATAGCACTTCCTTCCTAAATATTCGACTATTAGTGACTTAATGAAAAATAGAAAGAAAATGCAACAACTCAGCTATAGAGTGGAGACCATGTAAAGTGACAGTGCGGGGTGACCGAGTGCATAAAGGTCACCAACGCTCTACTGAAAAATTCAACACTCCCTATGATATTAACATCGAGAGACTCATGGCAGGGTTTCCATGGCCAAGCAGCTGCATGCAGCCTTACATCACCAAGCACAAACACAAGTGTCGGATGAAGTGGGGTAAAGCTGCCACCACTGGTCTCTGGAGCAGCAGATACATGTTCTATGCAGTGACAGATCACACTTCTGGCATCTGATGGACAAGTCTGGTTTTGGTGAATGTCAGGAGAACGTTTCCCGTCTGACTACATTGTCTGAGCTGTAAGGTTTGGTGGAAGAGGAATAATGGCCGAGGGGTTGTTTTTCTGGAGTCGGTCAAGGCCTCCAACTACTAGTGAAGGGAATCTCAAAGTCAAGTCATTTTGAACAATTGTAGCTTCCAGCTTTGTAAAAAGTTTGGGGAAGGCCTTGGACAAGTTTGGTGTGACTGGCCACACAGCCCCATCCTAACACCTTTAGAATGACTGTGGATCACCAGCTGTGTGCTGTTGACATTTCTTCACAATGTAATGGACTAAATTTGCAAACATTAAGCTAAATCCTCTTGTAACAAAAAGGAGGGATCCCTTGACCAGCGCAGATCTTTATAAGGGACCCACACGGTGAATGTGCACATACATGGCAGGGCTGGGGCACATTGAGACGGACTGTGTGTGGTTTTTGTCTTTGAGACGCCCATGTTAAATAGAGTCTGTTATTTTGGATGGCTGATCCTGACCTATTTAAATGTATTACACATGCACAGAGTGTAAAGAAACGGACACATTGCTCTAGGAAATTAATGCTGCATGGATCGGATCTGGCCCTGTATACATTACAATAAAGTTGCTTGAACCCGATTTCAACGAGACCGGACGGACACCTAAAGTGTCATGTGAGCTACCAATGGTCAAAGAACGGATGATGTTTAGGGAGAAATGGATCAGATTTAAATTAGGGGGAAAAAAAAAAAAACAATCATGTTGTTCCCAGGTGAGAAAAGTCGCTGCCAAAATATTAAAAAAAAAATTCAACACTGATCAGCATCAGCCATCAGGAATGAGAGCTTGTGGATAATGTTATAAAAATGATGATGACAAAAGGAAATGTTTATTCTTTATTAATAAGATTAAAGGAAATAGAGAAATAGGGAATCAGCTTTTTTTGGGTGGACGGGGAGGGGAGGAATCGTTGATCAATAAAGAGGGACATTGTAGGTTATTAACTATGGGAAGTGCATCCTTACATACTGTAAGCATAAATCATGATAGGTGTTACCAATCATTATCCACACTACACAGTAAGGGCAATCAGTGCAGTCCTCCATCCGTGCGCCCCCCCAGTCCTCCATCCGTGTGCCCCCCAGTCCTCCATCCGTGTGCCCCCTAGTCCTCCATCCGTGCGCCCCCCCAGTCCTCCATCCGGAGTACGAGAACTCAGACTATCACAATCTGCGCACAGATACAATCAATACCGTCCTGGCCTGGAGAACATTAATTCTACTTTACTTGTTAACCAAGCTGACTGGCGACGATTCCTTGAGGGTCAGCACGTCTGCTACTAGAAGTCAATGACAACGAGCTGTGGGAACATTACAATGCAGTATACCGCTGTCACTTTATTCCTGTAACTCAGGCAGTATTTAATAAATCCACTTGAAACTGTCCTTAAAGGGGAACTCCACTTTGAAAAAAAAAAAAAATATTATAATATATATATATATATATATATATATATATATATATATATATATATATATATATATATATATATATATATATATTCTCACACAAATATATTTGTTTGGTGTTTAAGTAACATGTACCCCCATCTTGACAGCTCCAGGACCCCTTAACCACACAAAGCACAGATCCATCATCCCCGACACGTCATGATGAGGCCTCGCTGGGTCATACACATGCACTGAATTTGCTATGATCTGGATGATTTTACAATGGAAGCCTCATGTGACAGCAGTAAATTCCTGTACGTTTAATATTTCCTGAGCCCTATGTTGAACATTCACATTGGATGGCGGCTATAACAATGATGGTCAAGAGGGAGAAAGCAATTCTACAAAAAAAAAAAAAAATTTATTCAATATATCACTGAGCTTTGTGGTTATTCCCCTTTAAACACAGAAATCATTGGTAAAATATCCAAATATGAGTTACTTTGCAAAATATCACTCTTTATGGCCAGCAGAAAACCAAGCAATATTGCCTTACTGTGACGTGCTACGTCTGCGCTGGAGGCTCAATGACAAGACAGGTCTGCGCGGTGCAGGATCAGATGGGCCGGGATAACCACACCGTGCAACAAACATGGCATAGTAATGACAATGCAGATGCATGAACTCAGATTTTAGGCCTGAAAACTTAACAAAAGGAGTGTTCAGGCAGCACGGTGGCTTAGTGGTTAGCACTGCAGCGCTGGGGTCCTGGGTTCTAATCCCACCGAGGACAACATCTGCAAAGAGTTTGTATGTTCTCTCCGTGTTTGCGTGGGTTTCCTCCGGGTACTCCGGTTTCCTCCCACATTCCAAAGACATACTGATAGGGATTCTAGATTGTGAGCCCCATCGGGGACAGTGATGATAATGTGTGCCAACTGTAAAGCGCTGCGGAATATGTTAGTGCTATATAAAAAGATTATTATTATTATTTTTTTTTTTTTCATAAAATTGTCTTATATCCCAATGATCACAGGGATTAAGAGGTCAACGCTGCTGCACAATGGATGGAAGGAAAAAACAACAAAACATAAAACCACTGTTCTGAGTGGTCTTCAAAAATTTCATCAGCAGCAAGAGAGGAAAGGGTTAAAATGGAGTGGAAAGCGCAAATGATGAAAGTGTAGAAGACATTATACACATGGAACAAATATGAGAATCTGCTGCAGCATCGAACAGCGGTAGTGATATAGATAATATATACACACACACAACATATATACTAATAACTGCATGTTATACGCACAATATCCTGGACATAAATCTACACTATATATATATATATATATATATATATATATATATATATATATATATATATATATATTTTATTTCAGCTGCCACCAAAACAGACACAGAAACATAAGGGAAACACAAAGGATGCAATCTACAGAACACATTCCACATAGCTAACAGTATAACAGTATATAACAGTATGCTGCAGCGCAGAAAGTAATGGACTGGGATACACACAATGACCCATTCCTGAAAGATCACACCGATATATAGTCTCTGTACCAAGGATAATATATACATGTATCGCAGGCATGGAGACGGGATTACAGTCACCACTACTAAATGGAAGACCCTTGTTCCGAGGGGGCTTCACAACAGACCACCAAAGAGCACCAACAGACAACAAAGGGTTGTGAGTGAGGTATCCTATATTACTCCCATGTAACATATATCACAATATGCTGCGGTGTATGATAATAACTGCACAGAGGGTCTGTGCTGTGAGATACACAATAATCCCTGAAATAGATCACATCCACAGATCATTCACAACGTACAAACAGAGAGTGAGTGAGTGTACACACACAGTACAGACCAAAAGTTTGGACACACCTTCTCATTTAAAGATTTTTCTGTATTTTCATGACTATGAAAATTGTACATTCACACTGAAGGCATCAAAACTACGAATTAACACGTGTGGAAATCTATACTTAACGAAAAAGCGTGAAACAACTGAAATTATGTCTTAGGCTAGGTCACATTGCGTTAATGGGTTAACGCTAACGGACTGCGTTGCACGGCGAAAATGTCGCAATTACCGCCGTGCAACGGGTCCGTTAGCGCACCCATTGACAGCAATGTGATTTTTAGCTGAAGCGCATGCCATTTTCGGCACGCGCTAGCGATGTGCCGTTCTTTTGTGACGGACCTCTGACGCTGCTTGCAGCGTCCAAGGCCCGTTCCTCGCTAGCGCAGATCGGGGATCTGCGCTAGCGGGGAGGGTGAACGCCGACCCTCTAGAAACATTGCGCTAGCGGTATGCGCTTAACGGATTGCCCCAACATTATATTCTAGGTTCTTCAAAGTAGCCACCTTTTGCTTTGATGACTGCTTTGCACACTCTTGACATTCTCTTGATGAACTTCAGAGGTAGTCACCAGGAATGGTCTTCCAACAATCTTGAAGGAGTTCCCAGAGATGCTGAGCACTTGTTGGCCCTTTTGCCTTCACTCTGCGGTCCAGCTCACCCCAAACCATCTCGATTGGGTTCAGGTCTGGTGACTGGGGAGGCCAGGTCATCTGGCGTAGCACCCCATCACTCTCCTTCTTGGTCAAATAGCCTTACACAGCCTGGAGGTGTGTTTGGGGTCATTGTTCTGTTGAAAAATAAATGATGGTCCAACTAAACACAAACTGGATGGAATAGCATGCCACAGCAAGATGCTGTGGTAGCCATGCAGGTTCAGTATGCCTTCAATTTTGAATAAATCCCCAACAGTGTCACCAGCAAATCACCCCCACACCATCACACCTCCTCCTCCATGCTTCACGGTGGGAACCAGGCATGTAGAGTTCATCCGTTCACCTTTTCTGCGTCGCACAAAACACGGTGGTTGGAACCAAAGATCTCAAATTTGGACTCATCAGACCAAAGCACAGATTTCCACTGGTCTAATGTCCATTCCTTGTGTTCTTTACCCCAAACAAGTTTCTTCTGCTTGTTGCCTGTCCTCAGCGGTGGTTTCCTAGCTGCTATTTTATCATGAAGGCCTGCTGCACAATGTCTCCTCTTAACAGTTGTTGTAGAAATCTGTCTGCTGCTAGAACTCTGTGTGGCATTGACCTGTTCTCTAATCTGAGCTGCTGTTACCCTGCGATTTCTGAGGCTGGTGACTGGGATAAACTTATCCTCAGAAGCAGAGGTGACTCTTGGTCTTCCTTTCCTGGGACGGTCCTCATGTCAGCCAGTTTCTTTGTAGCGCTTGATGGTTTTTGCCACTGCACTTGGGGACACTTTCAAAGTTTTCCCAATTTTTCGGACTGACTGTCCTTCATTTCTTAAAGTAATGATGGCCACTCATTTTTCTTTACTTAGAATGTATATTATGGCAATAAAAAAGCAGGTAACAGTCTATTCAGTAGGACTATCAGCTGTGTATTCACCAGACTTCTGCACAACACAACTGATGGTCCCAACCCCATTTATAAGGCAAGAAATCCCACTTACTAAACCTGACAGGGAACACCTGTGAAGTGAAGACCATTCCCGGTGACTACCTCTTGAAGCTCATCAAGAGAATGCCAAGAGTGTGCAAAGCAGTCATCAAAGCAAAAGGTGGCTACTTTGAAGAGCCTAGAATATAAGACATAATTTCAGTTGTTTCACACTTTTTTGTTAAGCATATAATTCCACATGTGTTAATTCATAGTTTTGATGCCTTCAGTGTGAATGTACAATTTTCATAGTCATGAAAATACAGAAAAATCTTTAAATGAGAAGGTGTGTCCAAACTTTTGCTGTGTAATATATATATATATATATAATGTTGTAAGTGTATATTAGTGCATGTGTATATATTATATAAACAGTGATATGTATTTATGGTGTGAGTATATATTACACAGGGTGATAAGTACGTACATAGTAATATATGCAGTGATATGTACACATACTCCACACAGAGTGGGCAGTATATATGTGTGTGCATGTAATATATAGGTATACACACATCACAGAGAGTGGGGAGTATGCATGTAATATACAGTATATCGGTATATATATATATATATATATATATATATATATATATATATATATACACACACATACATACAGAGTGTGGAGCATACACGTGTGCGCATGTAATATATATATATATATATATATATATATACACACAAATACACAGTCATGGCCAAAAGTTTTGAGAATGAGACAAATATTAATTTTTCAAAAGTCTACTGCTTCATTTTTTCTAATGGCAATTTGCATATACTCCTGAATGTCAGAGTGATCAGCTTAACAGCAATTACTGTACTTGCAAAGTCAATATTTGCCCAGAAAATGAACTTTAACCCCCAAAACACATTTCAACACAATTGCAGTCCTGCCTTAAAAGGAGCAGCTAACATCGTTTTAGTGCTTGATCCATTAACACAGGTGTGGGTGTTGATGAGGACAGGACTGGCGATCAATCAGTCATGATTAAGTAAGAATGACATCACTGGACACTTTAAAAGGAGGCTGGTGCTTGGTATCATTGTTTTTCTTCAGTTAACCATGGTTATCTCTAAAGAAACACGTGCAGCCATCATTGCACTGCACAAAAATGGCCTAACAGGGAAGAGTATCGCAGCTACAAAGATTGCACCTTACTCAACAATCTATCGCATCATCAAGAACTTCAAGGAGAGAGCTTCCATTGTTGTCAAAAAGGCTCCAGGGCGCCCAAGAAAGACGAGCAAGCACCAGGACCGTATCTTAAAACTGTTTCAGCTGCGGGATCAGACTACTAGCAGTGCCGAGCTTGCTCAGGAATGGCAGCAGGCTGGTGTGAGGGCTTCTGCACGCACTGTGAGGCGGAGACTCTTTGAGCAAGGCCTGGTTTCAAGGAGGGCAGCAAAGAAGCCACTTCTCTCCAGAAAAACCATCAGGGACCGACTGATATTCTGCAAAAGGTACAGGGAGTGGACTGCTGAGGACTGGGGCAAAGTCATTTTCTCTGATGAATCCCCTTTTCGATTGTTTGGGACATCTGGAAAACAGCTTATTCGGAGAAGAAGAGATGAGCGCTACCACCAGTCTTGTCTCATGCCAACTGTAAAGCATCCTGAAACCATTCATGTGTGGGGTTGCTTCTCAGCCAAGGGAATTGGCTCACTCACAGTCTTGCCTAAAAACACAGCCATGAATAAAGAATGGTACCAGAATGTCCTCCAAGAGCAACTTCTCCCAACCGTCCAAGAGCAGTTTGGTGCCCAACAATGCCTTTTCCAGCATGATGGAGCACCTTGCCATAAAGCAAAGGTGATAACTAAATGGCTCATGGAACAAAACATAGAGATTTTGGGTCCATGGCCTGGAAACTCCCCAGATCTTAATCCCATTGAGAACTTGTGGTCAATCATCAAGAGACGGGTGGACAAACAAAAACCAACAAATTCTGGCAAAATGCAAGCATTGATTATGCAAGAATGGACTGCTATCAGTCAGGATTTGGTCCAGAAGTTGATTGAGAGCATGCCAGGGAGAGTTGCAGAGGTCTTGAGGAAGAAGGGTCAATACTGCAAATATTGACTTGCTGCATTAACTCATTCTAACTGTCAATATAACCTATTGGTACTCATAATATGATTGCAATTATATTTCTGTATGTGATATAAACATCAGACAAACACTAATAAAAACCAGAGGTCCGCAGATCATGCGAAAATATAATTTTGGTGTCATTCTCAAAACTTCTGGCCATGACTGTGTATATATATATATATATATATATATATATATATATACACACACACATATACATATATACACACACGCACAGTGTGCACACGCACATACATACACGCACAGTGTGCACACGCACATACATACACGCACAGTGTGCACACGCACATACATACACGCACACACACTCCCCCACACCGGGACTCCCGCCCCGCTCACCGTTTTGCGCCCCCGCAGTCCGGAGCAGCAGTGTTAGGACCCAGCTAGTGAGAAGCAGCGGCCGGCGGCAGCTCAGCATCCCCCCGGTGTCCATCCCAGCAGCCGCGGCCGAGGTGAATACATGCTGGGCAGCGGGAGAGCGGATCCCACACTGCACTGATCACAGCGGATCCTAGCAGATCCCGGGAGCGCGCACCACTTCCGCCGCCGGACTCCCGTTAACCCCTGATCTCCTGGAGCCACACAGCGCTCTGCAACAAGTTCTGTCAGCCGCCGCTGCTGCCTCTGTCCAGCGTGTGCGGGGTTAAGAGGAGCTCTGACGGGCAGATAATCCCGCCCCCCCCTGATCGCTGAGTGGGCTTTGTGGATACCCCCCCAAAATGGAAGACCCCCCCACACACCGTATGTGACTCCTCCCACTACACATGTCACGTCCACAACCCGGAGTGTTTACTGTGTGTATAGTCACACGTGTCTGTAATAGTGTCCCCGCACATGCTGCATGGGGTCCGTGCTGGAGGGGTCCGTGCTCTATGGGGGCAGCGGTGTATGGGGGCTGGGCGGGACTGTATGGGGGGAGTACGGTATGAGGCAGTGCTGTATGGGGTCAGTGTGGTATGGAAGCAGTCCAGTGTTGCATGGGGGCAGACAGTACTGTATAGGGCAATGCTGGAGGGGGTAGAATTGTATGGAAATGGTGCTGTATGGAGTCAGTGCTTTATGGGGGCCGTGCGGTATGGAAGCAGTGCTGTATGGGGCAATGCTGGAGGGGGCAGTATTGTATGGAAATACTGCTGGAGGGAGGCAGTGCTGTATAGAAACAGTTCTGTAGGGTGTCTGCGCTGGAGGGGGTCGTTATGTATGGGAGCAGTGCTATATGGGGCAGTTCCTGGGGAGGGGCAGTGCTGTATGGAAGTGCAGTGGGGGGCAGTACTGTATGGGGTTAGAGCTGTATGGAAGCAGTGCTGCATGGGGTCAGTGCTGGAGGGGGCAATGCTGTATGGATGCAGTGTTGTATGGAAGTGCTGTGGGGGTCAGTACTGTATGGAAGCAGTACTGTATGGAAGCAGTACTGTATGGAAGCAGTGCTGTAGCCTGTATGGAAGTAGTGCTGTGGGATGCAGTGTTGGAGGGGGGCAGTACTGTACGGGGTTAGCGCTGTATGGAAGCAGTGCTGTGTGGGGTTAGAGCTGTATGGAAGCAGTGCTGTATGGGGTTAGAGCTGTATGGAAGCAGTGCTGTGTGGGGTTAGAGCTGTATGGAAGCAGTGCTGTGTGGTGTTAGAGCTGTATGGAAGCAGTGCTGTGTGGGGTTAGAGCTGTATGGAAGCAGTGCTGTGTGGGGTTAGAGCTGTATGGAAGCAGTGCTGTGTGGGGTTAGAGCTGTATGCAAGCAGTGCTGTGTGGGGTTAGAGCTGTATGGAAGCAGTGCTGTGTGGGGTTAGAGCTGTATGGAAGCAGTGCTGTGTGGGGTTAGAGCTGTATGGAAGCAGTGCTGTATGGGGTTAGAGCTGTATGGAAGCAGTGCTGTATGGGGTTAGAGCTGTATGGAAGCAGTGCTGTGTGGTGTTAGAGCTGTATGGAAGCAGTGCTGTATGGGGTTAGAGCTGTATGGAAGCAGTGCTGTGTGGGGTTAGAGCTGTATGGAAGCAGTGCTGTGTGGTGTTAGAGCTGTATGGAAGCAGTGCTGTGTGGGGTTAGAGCTGTATGGAAGCAGTGCTGTGTGGGGTTAGAGCTGTATGGAAGCAGTGCTGTGTGGGGTTAGAGCTGTATGGAAGCAGTGCTGTGTGGGGTTAGAGCTGTATGGAAGCAGTGCTGTATGGGGTTAGAGCTGTATGGAAGCAGTGCTGTGTGGTGTTAGAGCTGTATGGAAGCAGTGCTGTATGGGGTTAGAGCTGTATGGAAGCAGTGCTGTATGGGGTTAGAGCTGTATGGAAGCAGTGCTGTGTGGGGTTAGAGCTGTATGGAAGCAGTGCTGTGTGGGGTTAGAGCTGTATGGAAGCAGTGCTGTATGGGGTTAGAGCTGTATGGAAGCAGTGCTGTATGGGGTTAGAGCTGTATGGAAGCAGTGCTGTGTGGTGTTAGAGCTGTATGGAAGCAGTGCTGTATGGGGTTAGAGCTGTATGGAAGCAGTGCTGTATGGGGTTAGAGCTGTATGGAAGCAGTGCTGTATGGGGTTAGAGCTGTATGGAAGCAGTGCTGTATGGGGTTAGAGCTGTATGGAAGCAGTGCTGTGTGGTGTTAGAGCTGTATGGAAGCAGTGCTGTATGGGGTTAGAGCTGTATGGAAGCAGTGCTGTGTGGGGTTAGAGCTGTATGGAAGCAGTGCTGTGTGGTGTTAGAGCTGTATGGAAGCAGTGCTGTGTGGGGTTAGAGCTGTATGGAAGCAGTGCTGTGTGGGGTTAGAGCTGTATGGAAGCAGTGCTGTGTGGGGTTAGAGCTGTATGGAAGCAGTGCTGTGTGGGGTTAGAGCTGTATGGAAGCAGTGCTGTGTGGGGTTAGAGCTGTATGGAAGCAGTGCTGTGTGGTGTTAGAGCTGTATGGAAGCAGTGCTGTGTGGTGTTAGAGCTGTATGGAAGCAGTGCTGTGTGGGGTTAGAGCTGTATGGAAGCAGTGCTGTGTGGGGTTAGAGCTGTATGGAAGCAGTGCTGTATGGGGTTAGAGCTGTATGGGGCAGTGCTGTATGGTGTTAGAGCTGTATGGAAGCAGTGCTGTGGGGTTAGAGCTGTATGGAAGCAGTGCTGTGTGGGGTTAGAGCTGTATGGAAGCAGTGCTGTGTGGGGTTAGAGCTGTATGGAAGCAGTGCTGTGTGGGGTTAGAGCTGTATGGAAGCAGTGCTGTATGGGGTTAGAGCTGTATGGAAGCAGTGCTGTATGGGGTTAGAGCTGTATGGAAGCAGTGCTGTATGGGGTTAGAGCTGTATGGAAGCAGTGCTGTATGGGGTTAGAGCTGTATGGAAGCAGTGCTGTGTGGTGTTAGAGCTGTATGGAAGCAGTGCTGTATGGGGTTAGAGCTGTATGGAAGCAGTGCTGTATGGGGTTAGAGCTGTATGGAAGCAGTGTTGTATGGGGTTAGAGCTGTATGGAAGCAGTGCTGTGTGGGGTTAGAGCTGTATGGAAGCAGTGCTGTGTGGGGTTAGAGCTGTATGGAAGCAGTGCTGTGTGGGGTTAGAGCTGTATGGAAGCAGTGCTGTGTGGTGTTAGAGCTGTATGGAAGCAGTGCTGTGTGGGGTTAGAGCTGTATGGAAGCAGTGCTGTGTGGGGTTAGAGCTGTATGGAAGCAGTGCTGTGTGGGGTTAGAGCTGTATGGAAGTAGTGCTGTGTGGGGTTAGACCTTTATGGAAGCAGTGCTGTATGGGGTTAGAGCTGTATGGAAGCAGTGCTGTATGGGGTTAGAGCTGTATGGAAGCAGTGTTGTGTGGGGTTAGAGCTGTATGGAAGCAGTGCTGTGTGGGGTTAGAGCTGTATGGAAGCAGTGCTGTATGGGGTTAGAGCTGTATGGAAGCAGTGCTGTGTGGTGTTAGAGCTGTATGGAAGCAGTGCTGTGTGGGGTTAGAGCTGTATGGAAGCAGTGCTGTGTGGTGTTAGAGCTGTATGGAAGCAGTGCTGTATGGGGTTAGAGCTGTATGGAAGCAGTGCTGTGTGGGGTTAGAGCTGTATGGAAGCAGTGCTGTGTGGTGTTAGAGCTGTATGGAAGCAGTGCTGTGTGGTGTTAGAGCTGTATGGAAGCAGTGCTGTGTGGGGTTAGAGCTGTATGGAAGCAGTGCTGTGTGGGGTTAGAGCTGTATGGAAGCAGTGCTGTGTGGGGTTAGAGCTGTATGGAAGCAGTGCTGTGTGGGGTTAGAGCTGTATGGAAGCAGTGCTGTGTGGTGTTAGAGCTGTATGGAAGCAGTGCTGTGTGGTGTTAGAGCTGTATGGAAGCAGTGCTGTGTGGGGTTAGAGCTGTATGGAAGCAGTGCTGTGTGGGGTTAGAGCTGTATGGAAGCAGTGCTGTATGGGGTTAGAGCTGTATGGAAGCAGTGCTGTATGGGGTTAGAGCTGTATGGAAGCAGTGCTGTATGGGGTTAGAGCTGTATGGAAGCAGTGCTGTATGGGGTTAGAGCTGTATGGAAGCAGTGCTGTGTGGTGTTAGAGCTGTATGGAAGCAGTGCTGTATGGGGTTAGAGCTGTATGGAAGCAGTGCTGTATGGGGTTAGAGCTGTATGGAAGCAGTGTTGTATGGGGTTAGAGCTGTATGGAAGCAGTGCTGTGTGGGGTTAGAGCTGTATGGAAGCAGTGCTGTGTGGGGTTAGAGCTGTATGGAAGCAGTGCTGTGTGGGGTTAGAGCTGTATGGAAGCAGTGCTGTGTGGTGTTAGAGCTGTATGGAAGCAGTGCTGTGTGGGGTTAGAGCTGTATGGAAGCAGTGCTGTGTGGGGTTAGAGCTGTATGGAAGCAGTGCTGTGTGGGGTTAGAGCTGTATGGAAGTAGTGCTGTGTGGGGTTAGACCTTTATGGAAGCAGTGCTGTATGGGGTTAGAGCTGTATGGAAGCAGTGCTGTATGGGGTTAGAGCTGTATGGAAGCAGTGTTGTGTGGGGTTAGAGCTGTATGGAAGCAGTGCTGTGTGGGGTTAGAGCTGTATGGAAGCAGTGCTGTATGGGGTTAGAGCTGTATGGAAGCAGTGCTGTGTGGTGTTAGAGCTGTATGGAAGCAGTGCTGTGTGGGGTTAGAGCTGTATGGAAGCAGTGCTGTGTGGTGTTAAAGCTGTATGGAAGCAGTGCTGTGTGGTGTTAGAGCTGTATGGAAGCAGTGCTGTGTGGGGTTAGAGCTGTATGGAAGCAGTGCTGTATGGGGTTAGAGCTGTTTGGAAGCAGTGCTGTGTGGTGTTAGAGCTGTATGGAAGCAGTGCTGTGTGGTGTTAGAGCTGTATGCAAGCAGTGCTGTATGGGGTTAGAGCTGTATGGAAGCAGTGCTGTGTGGTGTTAGAGCTGTATGGAAGCAGTGCTGTGTGGGGTTAGAGCTGTATGGAAGCAGTGCTGTGTGGGGTTAGAGCTGTATGGAAGCAGTGCTGTATGGGGTTAGAGCTGTATGGAAGCAGTGCTGTATGGGGTTAGAGCTGTATGGAAGCAGTGCTGTGTGGTGTTAGAGCTGTATGGAAGCAGTGCTGTATGGGGTTAGAGCTGTATGGAAGCAGTGCTGTATGGGGTTAGAGCTGTATGGAAGCAGTGCTGTATGGGGTTAGAGCTGTATGGAAGCAGTGCTGTATGGGGTTAGAGCTGTATGGAAGCAGTGCTGTGTGGTGTTAGAGCTGTATGGAAGCAGTGCTGTATGGGGTTAGAGCTGTATGGAAGCAGTGCTGTGTGGGGTTAGAGCTGTATGGAAGCAGTGCTGTGTGGTGTTAGAGCTGTATGGAAGCAGTGCTGTGTGGTGTTAGAGCTGTATGGAAGCAGTGCTGTGTGGGGTTAGAGCTGTATGGAAGCAGTGCTGTGTGGGGTTAGAGCTGTATGGAAGCAGTGCTGTGTGGGGTTAGAGCTGTATGGAAGCAGTGCTGTGTGGGGTTAGAGCTGTATGGAAGCAGTGCTGTGTGGTGTTAGAGCTGTATGGAAGCAGTGCTGTGTGGTGTTAGAGCTGTATGGAAGCAGTGCTGTGTGGGGTTAGAGCTGTATGGAAGCAGTGCTGTGTGGGGTTAGAGCTGTATGGAAGCAGTGCTGTATGGGGTTAGAGCTGTATGGGGCAGTGCTGTATGGTGTTAGAGCTGTATGGAAGCAGTGCTGTGTGGGGTTAGAGCTGTATGGAAGCAGTGCTGTGTGGGGTTAGAGCTGTATGGAAGCAGTGCTGTGTGGGGTTAGAGCTGTATGGAAGCAGTGCTGTGTGGGGTTAGAGCTGTATGGAAGCAGTGCTGTATGGGGTTAGAGCTGTATGGAAGCAGTGCTGTGTGGGGTTAGAGCTGTATGGAAGCAGTGCTGTGTGGGGTTAGAGCTGTATGGAAGCAGTGCTGTGTGGGGTTAGAGCTGTATGGAAGCAGTGCTGTGTGGGGTTAGAGCTGTATGGAAGCAGTGCTGTATGGGGTTAGAGCTGTATGGAAGCAGTGCTGTATGGGGTTAGAGCTGTATGGAAGCAGTGCTGTGTGGGGTTAGAGCTGTATGGAAGCAGTGCTGTGTGGGGTTAGAGCTGTATGGAAGCAGTGCTGTGTGGGGTTAGAGCTGTATGGAAGCAGTGCTGTGTGGGTTTAGAGCTGTATGGAAGCAGTGCTGTATGGGGTTAGAGCTGTATGGAAGCAGTGCTGTATGGGGTTAGAGCTGTATGGAAGCAGTGCTGTATGGGGTTAGAGCTGTATGGAAGCAGTGCTGTGTGGGGTTAGAGCTGTATGGAAGCAGTGCTGTGTGGGGTTAGAGCTGTATGGAAGCAGTGCTGTGTGGTGTTAGAGCTGTATGGAAGCAGTGCTGTATGGGGTTAGAGCTGTATGGAAGCAGTGCTGTATGGGGTTAGAGCTGTATGGAAGCAGTGCTGTGTGGGGTTAGAGCTGTATGGAAGCAGTGCTGTGTGGGGTTAGAGCTGTATGGAAGCAGTGCTGTGTGGGGTTAGAGCTGTATGGAAGCAGTGCTGTGTGGGGTTAGAGCTGTATGGAAGCAGTGCTGTGTGGGGTTAGAGCTGTATGGAAGCAGTGCTGTGTGGGGTTAGAGCTGTATGGAAGCAGTGCTGTGTGGGGTTAGAGCTGTATGGAAGCAGTGCTGTGTGGGGTTAGAGCTGTATGGAAGCAGTGCTGTGTGGGGTTAGAGCTGTATGGAAGCAGTGCTGTATGGGGTTAGAGCTGTATGGAAGCAGTGCTGTATGGGGTTAGAGCTGTATGGAAGCAGTGCTGTGTGGGGTTAGAGCTGTATGGAAGCAGTGCTGTATGGGGTTAGAGCTGTATGGAAGCAGTGCTGTGTGGTGTTAGAGCTGTATGGAAGCAGTGCTGTGTGGGGTTAGAGCTGTATGGAAGCAGTGCTGTGTGGGGTTAGAGCTGTATGGAAGCAGTGCTGTATGGGGTTAGAGCTGTATGGAAGCAGTGCTGTGTGGGGTTAGAGCTGTATGGAAGCAGTGCTGTGTGGGGTTAGAGCTGTATGGAAGCAGTGCTGTGTGGGGTTAGAGCTGTATGGAAGCAGTGCTGTGTGGGGTTAGAGCTGTATGGAAGCAGTGCTGTGTGGGGTTAGAGCTGTATGGAAGCAGTGCTGTGTGGGGTTAGAGCTGTATGGAAGCAGTGCTGTGTGGGGTTAGAGCTGTATGGAAGCAGTGCTGTGTGGGGTTAGAGCTGTATGGAAGCAGTGCTGTGTGGGGTTAGAGCTGTATGGAAGCAGTGCTGTGTGGGGTTAGAGCTGTATGGAAGCAGTGCTGTATGGGGTTAGAGCTGTATGGAAGCAGTGCTGTATGGGGTTTGAGCTGTATGGAAGCAGTGCTGTATGGGGTTAGAGCTGTATGGAAGCAGTGCTGTGTGGGGTTAGAGCTGTATGGAAGCAGTGCTGTGTGGGGTTAGAGCTGTATGGAAGCAGTGCTGTGTGGGGTTAGAGCTGTATGGAAGCAGTGCTGTGTGGGTTTAGAGCTGTATGGAAGCAGTGCTGTGTGGGGTTAGAGCTGTATGGAAGCAGTGCTGTATGGGGTTAGAGCTGTATGGAAGCAGTGCTGTATGGGGTTAGAGCTGTATGGAAGCAGTGCTGTGTGGGGTTAGAGCTGTATGGAAGCAGTGCTGTGTGGGGTTAGAGCTGTATGGAAGCAGTGCTGTGTGGTGTTAGAGCTGTATGGAAGCAGTGCTGTATGGGGTTAGAGCTGTATGGAAGCAGTGCTGTATGGGGTTAGAGCTGTATGGAAGCAGTGCTGTGTGGGGTTAGAGCTGTATGGAAGCAGTGCTGTGTGGGGTTAGAGCTGTATGGAAGCAGTGCTGTGTGGGGTTAGAGCTGTATGGAAGCAGTGCTGTGTGGGGTTAGAGCTGTATGGAAGCAGTGCTGTGTGGTGTTAGAGCTGTATGGAAGCAGTGCTGTGTGGGGTTAGAGCTGTATGGAAGCAGTGCTGTGTGGGGTTAGAGCTGTATGGAAGCAGTGCTGTGTGGGGTTAGAGCTGTATGGAAGCAGTGCTGTGTGGGGTTAGAGCTGTATGGAAGCAGTGCTGTGTGGGGTTAGAGCTGTATGGAAGCAGTGCTGTATGGGGTTAGAGCTGTATGGAAGCAGTGTTGTGTGGGGTTAGAGCTGTATGGAAGCAGTGCTGTGTGGGGTTAGAGCTGTATGGAAGCAGTGCTGTATGGGGTTAGAGCTGTATGGAAGCAGTGCTGTGTGGTGTTAGAGCTGTATGGAAGCAGTGCTGTGTGGGGTTAGAGCTGTATGGAAGCAGTGCTGTGTGGTGTTAAAGCTGTATGGAAGCAGTGCTGTGTGGTGTTAGAGCTGTATGGAAGCAGTGCTGTGTGGGGTTAGAGCTGTATGGAAGCAGTGCTGTATGGGGTTAGAGCTGTTTGGAAGCAGTGCTGTGTGGTGTTAGAGCTGTATGGAAGCAGTGCTGTGTGGTGTTAGAGCTGTATGCAAGCAGTGCTGTATGGGGTTAGAGCTGTATGGAAGCAGTGCTGTGTGGTGTTAGAGCTGTATGGAAGCAGTGCTGTGTGGGGTTAGAGCTGTATGGAAGCAGTGCTGTGTGGGGTTAGAGCTGTATGGAAGCAGTGCTGTGTGGTGTTAGAGCTGTATGGAAGCAGTGCTGTGTGGGGTTAGAGCTGTATGGAAGCAGTGCTGTATGGGGTTAGAGCTGTATGGAAGCAGTGCTGTATGGGGTTAGAGCTGTATGGAAGCAGTGCTGTGTGGTGTTAGAGCTGTATGGAAGCAGTGCTGTGTGGGGTTAGAGCTGTATGGAAGCAGTGCTGTGTGGGGTTAGAGCTGTATGGAAGCAGTGCTGTGTGGGGTTAGAGCTGTATGGAAGCAGTGCTGTGTGGGGTTAGAGCTGTATGGAAGCAGTGCTGTGTGGGGTTAGAGCTGTATGGAAGCAGTGCTGTGTGGGGTTAGAGCTGTATGGAAGCAGTGCTGTGTGGGGTTAGAGCTGTATGGAAGCAGTGCTGTATGGGGTTAGAGCTGTATGGAAGCAGTGCTGTATGGGGTTAGAGCTGTATGGAAGCAGTGCTGTATGGGGTTAGAGCTGTATGGAAGCAGTACTGTATGGGGTTAGAGCTGTATGGAAGCAGTGCTGTGTGGGGTTAGAACTGTATGGAAGCAGTGCTGTGTGGGGTTAGAGCTGTATGGAAGCAGTGCTGTGTGGGGTTAGAGCTGCATGGAAGCAGTGCTGTGTGGGGTTAGAGCTGCATGGAAGCAGTGCTGTGTGGGGTTAGAGCTGTATGGAAGCAGTGCTGTGTGGGGTTAGAGCTGTATGGAAGCAGTGCTGTGTGGGGCTAGAGCTGTATGGAAGCAGTGCTGTGTGGGGTTAGAGCTGTATGGAAGCAGTGCTGTGTGGGGTTAGAGCTGTATGGAAGCAGTGCTGTGTGGGGTTAGAGCTGTATGGAAGCAGTGCTGTGTGGGGTTAGAGCTGTATGGAAGCAGTGCTGTATGGTGTTAGAGCTGTATGGAAGCAGTGCTGTGTGGGGTTAGAGCTGTATGGAAGCAGTGCTGTATGGGGTTAGAGCTGTATGGAAGCAGTGCTGTATGGGGTTAGAGCTGTATGGAAGCAGTGCTGTATGGGGTTAGAGTTGTATGGAAGCAGTGCTGTATGGTGTTAGAGCTGTATGGAAGCAGTGCTGTGTGGGGTTAGAGCTGTATGGAAGCAGTGTTGTATGGGTTTAGAGCTGTATGGAAGCAGTGCTGTATGGGGTTAGAGCTGTATGGAAGCAGTGCTGTGGGGGCAGTTCTGTATGGGCAAGTGATGTATAGAGGCAGTGCTCTCTGGGGTCAGTGCTGGAGGGGATCAGTGCTGTATGGAAGTAGTGCTGTATGGGGTCAGTGCTGGAGGGGATCAGTGCTGGAGGGGATCAGTGCTGTATGGAAGCAGTGCTGTATGGGGTCAGTGCTGTATTGAAGCAGTGCTGTATGGGGTCAGTGCTGTATGGGGGCAATGCTGAATGGGTCAGTGCTGTATAGGGGTAACGTTGACTGGGTCAGTGATGTATGGAAACAGTGCTGTATGGGGACAGTGCATTGTGTCACATTTACAGTGGAAAATCTAAGTGTGTCCCGTGGATTACCGCCATCGGTCCACATAGATAATATATCTTGCAAGCTGCAGAAAAGTTGCCGTATTTCATCCAGTTTTGTGCCAAATATCTGCCCTAAAGGTACCGTCACACTAGACGATATCGCTAGTGATCCGTGACGTTGCAGCGTCCTCGCTAGCGCTCGCAGGGCCGCGCTTAGTAACCCGATGTTTACCCTGGTTACCATCGTTAAAGTAAAAAAAACAACCGCTACATACTTACCTACCGCTGTCTGTCCTCGGCGCTCTGCTTCTCTGGTCTGGCTGTGAGCACAGCGGCCGGAAAGCAGAGCGGTGACGTCACCGCTCTACTTTCCGGCTGCCCGGCGCTCACAGCCAGACCAGAGAAGCAGAGCGCCGAGGACAGACAGCGGTAGGTAAGTATGTAGCGTTTGTTTTTTTACTTTTAGGATGGTAACCAGGGTAAACATCGGGTTACTAAGCGCGGCCCTGCGCTTAGTAACCCGATGTTTACCCTGGTTACCGGGGACCTCGGGATCGTTGGTCGCTGGAGAGCTGTCTGTGTGACAGCTCTCCAGCGACCAAACAGCGACGCTGCAGCGATCCGGATCGTTGTCGGTATCGCTGCAGCGTCGCTATGTGTGACGGGGCCTTTAGGTTAAGTTCCCCAGATGAGTCTTTGACGTTGTGCATTTTCGCTTAGTTTGAAATGCAGTGTCTTACAGTTCCAGCAAAGTGGATGGGATTTGTAGAGATCTCCCGCCCACTGCGCTTCTTTTTATCTCAGCATAAACTGACCTGCGGTGCATGTTTCCAATCCACAACATGTCCATTTCTCTTGCGGGTATACTGAGTTCTATGTGAGGATTTTCACCAAAGAACTGTATTAGATGTGGAAAATCCACAGGTAAAAAACATGTTATGGGTATGTGCACACGTTGCGGATTCATGTGCGGATTTTTCCGCGCAGATTCAGAAAAATCCGCAGGTAAAACGCCCTGTGGATTACCTGCAGATTTACCACAGATTTTGTGCGGATTTCACCTGCGTTTTTACACCTGCGGATTCCAATTATGGAACGTTTCCACATGGAATTTTCCGCAGCATGTGCACTGCGGATTTGGTTTTCCATAGGTTTACATGGTACTGTACAACACATGGAAAACTGCTGCGAATCCGCAGCATCAAATCCGCAACGTGTGCACATACTCTAAAAACACCATGTAATCATGACAGAATCAATAAAGTTTTGTCAAAGCCAAATACCGGGAAGTATAAAAAACAAAGCAGTTTTATTTAAAACACGACACACCTGCGTCCTAGGTCTCCAGGGGACGAGAGTCCTTCGAGGCCTTGGGTCTCATTTACGATGAACCCAATCAAGTGAGATTGGCTGAGGACACAATTATGGGTCTCAGGTGAAGCTCTCTGCCAAGTGGTACCATTCTGAGTACAGGCGGTGGGCACCAGAAGTGTCTTGGAATGACTCGGCGCTCAGAGAGCTATTCCAAAGGGGACTGTCCGAGCATTTAAAGGATGCGCTAGCCCTGGATTCACCACCTGATTCTCTGGAAGAAACTATGACACAGGCCATCCGTATGGACCGTAGGCTGCGTGAGAGGGTAGTGGTGCATTGTGAGGCTCTGTTGTTACCTATTAAGCCTGAACCCCTATCATCGTTTGAGCCAATGGAGGTGGGGGCTGTCTCCACAAAGGAATGTGAGAGGAGACGCCAAAGGGAGAAAAATCTCTGTTTTTATTGTGGATCTCCGGGCCATTGGAGAAGAGACTGCCTCTACTGTCCGCCGGTTTCCAAGGTCTTGGTATACACCTAGGTCTGGGTAGCTGCCGAGGAGGCTGCCCAGACCCTCAGGTACTGTCGTCCTCAATCTTCAAATTATTATTGAAAGTGGAGCTTGGTGTGAACAAATGCTTTTTCCCATCTTCTGTTTTTTGGATTTCGGTTCTACTGTGAATTTGATTGACTGTAAGTTGGTGGCCCATTGTGAGATAGGGACAGCCAGGTTGAGGAAACCCATGAAGGTCGTGGCTATTGACTTTACACCTTTCACCAAGGACGGGATCCTCTCCGTTACTAAGGAGTTCGTCCTTAAGGTGGGCCCTGTTCATATGGAGCATATAGCCTGTTTTGTTCTGGACAACCTCCCTGCTGGGTTGGCCTTGGGGTTCCCCTAGTTGCAATGTCATAATCCGGTAATTCACTGGGAGGCCCGGGAGATTGTTAAATGGGGGCCTAAATGTAAAAATAACTGTCTAATTTCTGTATCTGTGCCGTCCGTCAGTCTGGAGGGTATTCCTGAGTACCTGAAGGACTTTGAGGACGTGTTCTCTGAAAGTCAGGCTGAGGGATTGCCACCGCACCGCCCTTTTGATTGTGCCATTGATCTTATTCCTGGGGCTAAGTTGCCTAAGGCCCGTTTGTTAAACCTTTCTGGTCCTGAGCAGTCCGCCATGAAGGAGTACATATCTGAAAGTCTCCGCAAGGGACATATTCGCCCTTCTGTATCTCCTGTTGCCGCAGGATTCTTTTTTGCAAAAAAAAAAAGACGGTGGCCTCCGCCTATTCCTTGACTTTTGGGAACTTAATAAGATTACCATGAGAAACACGTATCCCCTTCCACTCATTCCCGATTTGTGTAATCAATTGTCTGGGGCCAAATGGTTTTCTAAGCTGGATTTGCAATATAACCTGATTCGGGTGCTGGAGGGAGGATGAATGGAAGACTGCGTTCCTCACTTTTGAAGGTTTATTTGAAATTTTAGTTATACCATTTGGTTTGACCAATGCTCCTGTGGTCTTCCAAAACTTCATCAATTTTGTGTTCTCTGATTATATTGGGCGCTTTGTTGTTATCTACTTACATGACATTCTTTATTCATCGGATAAGCAAGCCCATGTTGGTCATCTTTGGGCAGTTCTCCTGAGACTCTAGGAGAACCTGCTTTTTGCTAAGTTGAAAAAATGCTCATTTTTTTGTCCAGGAACTGTATTTCTTGGGGTTCATTGTCTCCGGGGAGGAGTTTCACATAGATCCCAAGAAGGTTCAGGCCATTGTAGATTGGGTTCACCCTCGTGACCTAAAAGGTCTGCAATGCTTTTTGGGGTTCGCCAGTTACTACCGGAGGTTTATTAAGGGGTTCTCACAGGCAGTCAAGCCCCTCACTGATTTGACACAGAAGGAGGCTGACGTTAAGAACTGGCCTGCCTCAACAGTAGCAGCATTTCTATTGTTAAAAAAATGTTTTATGACTTCCCCGCTTCTGGTACAGCCAGATCCATCTGAGCCCTTTATAGTAGAGGTTGATGCCTCAGAGGTGGGGTTGGGGGCAGTGTTGTCCCAAGGGCCCGCCACATTGACCAGTTTGAGACCATGCGCCTTTTCCAAGAAGTTCTCTTATGACGTGGGCAATTGGGAACTTTTTGTGGTCAAGTTGGCTTTTGAGGAACGGAGGCATTTTTTGGAGGGGGCGGCTCATCTCATTACAGAGGTTACTGATCACAAAAACCTGGCGTACATTGAATCGGCTAAGAGGTTGACCCCTAGGCAGGCTAGATGGTCTCTGTTTTTCTCCTGGTTCCAGTTTTTGATCACTTTTCGCCCTGGATCAAAAAATGTGAGGGCAGATGCCTTGTCCTGGAGCCTGGATCCGGTTTCTCCTCCCGAACCTCCATCCTCCATTCTTCAACCTGGGGTGGTGGTGGCTGATGTGTCGTCTGGTTTGGAATGGGAGATTCGGGAGGCCCAATCTCATGCCCCCCTGTCCAAACCGGTTGATAAGCTGTTTTTCCCAATTCAATTTAGTCTCAGGGTTATTCAGGAGTTTCATGACTCGGCATTGGGTGGGCATCCAGGGATCTCAGCTACTCACAGTGCCATCGCGAGGGTGTTCTGCTGGTCCTCACTTTTGTCTGATGTGAAGAAGTTTGTGTCTGCATGTGAAGTTTGTGCCTGCGCTAAGAGCTCTCATAATCAGCCGGCCGGGGAATTGT
Organism: Ranitomeya imitator; assembly: GCF_032444005.1. Classification (NCBI taxonomy): domain Eukaryota; kingdom Metazoa; phylum Chordata; class Amphibia; order Anura; family Dendrobatidae; genus Ranitomeya; species Ranitomeya imitator. Next base: position 82,582,071 of record NC_091284.1, on the reverse strand, counting down.
TGCCTTTGCCAGTTCCTGATAGACCATGGACACATTTGTCCATGGATTTTATCACCAATCTTCCCTCTTCTAAGGGTAATACTGTCATATACAGTAGATAGTGGTGGACAGGTTTTCTAAACAAGCATACTTTATACCCTTGGTGGCTTTACCTTCTGCAAAAACCCTATCTAGGTTGTTTGTACAACATGTGGTTCGTTTGCATGGTGTGCCCTTGAGTGTGGTGTCTGATCGTGGAGTGCAGTTTTTGTCCAGGTTTTGGAGGGTGTTTTGCAAAAAATTGGGTATTGCTTTGTCTTTTTCGTCTGCATACCATCTGGAGACCAACGGTCAGACAGAACGGACCAACCAGTTGTTGGAACAAATTTTGTGCTCTCTTTCCACTTCCAGACAGGATTGGTATGATGCCTTGCCGTTAGCAGAGTTCGCTTTTAATAACCGTGTGAATCACTCCACAGGCATCTCTCCTTTCTTCTGTAATCACAGGTTCAATCCACACTTTGGGGAGTTCTCTGTTGCTGTACAGCAGTTGAGGGATTTATGGCTGAAGGTCCAAAGGAACATTAGGAGGCTCAGAGGAAATTTAAAGTTTTTGCAGACAGGAGACGGGCTGTGGGACCTTCTCTCCGGGTTGGGGATAAAGTGTGGTTGTCCACCAGGAACATTAAGCTTAGGGTTCCTTCGGCAAAATTGGGACCTAAGTTTATTGGCCCCTATGAAATCATGGAAATGGTCAACAATATGACTTTTCATTTGCGTCTCCCTTCCTCCTTTAAGAGCTCCAATGTCTTCCATAGGTCCATGCTTAAACCATTGGGGGCCGTGAATAAGGGGTCATTGGGTCCCACACCACCCGTGTTGGTCGATGGTCAGGAGGAGTTTGAGGTGGAGCGCATCATGGATTCTCGGATGGTCCGTCATACTCTCCAGTTTCTGGTGCACTAGAAAGGGTATGGTCCTGTGGATCGTTCTTGGGTTCCTGCCCGATCGGTTCGGTGGCCCCCCATCGAGAGGAGGGGTAGTATCATGACTCTGGATGGGCTGGTTCTGGCTCCTTCCTGGTCAGGTCTCGGTTAAATTAGTATGCCTCTCTTTGTTTCTGGGGCAGCTATTTAATGCTGGTAGTTCCTAGGTTCTGAGTCGGTTATAATTCCGTCTTCCCGGTTTGAGATAGCTGACCCAGGTTATTCGTCTGTAATTGTTGTGCCTCTGTGCGTGTGTGCCTTGCTGTGTATGACCCGGTTTGCCCCCTGACTACTGCCCCTGTTTTCTGCTTGGTACTTCTCTGTCTGTCCTGGCTTTCTGACCCCTTGGCTTGTCGCTGACTGATCTGCTGTTCTGCCCCTTGGTACCTCGTTCCCATCTGGCTCCTGACCCTCGGCTTGTCCTTTAACTACATCTCTGTCTTAGTACTCTGTGTCCGGTGTTTTTTGGTAGACCCTCTGTTCTCACGCGGTGGCTCAGCCCCATTGTACTTGCAGTGATCTCGTGACCTGAATGCCAGGAATGAAATTCAGCCCCAGTCCGTACCTGCTGAAGAGAGTCCTTGTGTAAGAATAATATATGGGCCCTTTGCAATCCAATTTCTCATCATTTCGCACCATTCCACCTGCATTGAAGGAGGTAGTAGCCACCTTTACGGTTGGGCTCCTCTGGGACTGTACAGGTTGCACCAATTTGCACCAAGTCCGCTCTTTGGTGATGTCGTTATTGCACTGTTGGCATGTGGAGCGCACATTGCATCAAGCTGCTTGGACTGTACACCAGATGCAATTAATCTCTCCCATTATGCACCTATAATTTCTGAATACTATATAGTTACCATGTTGTTCATGTTTTCTGATCCATTTGGATATACTGTAAGTAAAAATGTACCCCCTAAAAGATTTCATCTGTGAATGTAGGCTGCATAATATGTTAGATAAAAATGGTAATATTGACAAGTCTTCCAAGCTTTACCCTTTAAGAACAGAGCCACTTTGTACGTTAATGACCGAGCCTGATTTTTTCAATCTGACCAGTGTCATTTTATGAAGTAATAACTCTAGAACGTTTCAAGGGATCTCACCAATTCTGACATATTGCACTTCATGATAGGTGTAATATGTGATAGGTGTTTGTTTGATATGACTTGGGTTTATTTGTAAAAATATCAGCAACTTGGCGAAAATTTAGAAAATTTCACAATTTTGAAATTCTTAATTTTTATGACCTTAAACCAGAGAGATATGTCACACAAAAATGTAGCACATGTCTACTTTACATCAGCACAATTTTTGAAATATTTTTTTTTTTTTAGGAAGTTAGAAGGGTTAAACTTTGAACAAAAATGTCTCATTTTTACAACAAAATTTACAAAACCATTTTTTAGGGACCACATCATATTTGGAGTGACTTTGGGGGGACTATATGGCAGAAACCTAGAAGTGTTACCATTGTAAAAACTGCACCCCTCAAAGTCCCCAAAACCACATTCCAGAAGTTTATTAACATTTCAGGTGCTTCAAAGGAACTAATGGAATGTTGAAAGAAAAAATTAACATTTAACTTTTTTTTCACAAAAATTTTACTTTATCCCCCAATTTTTTTAGTTTCACAAGGGTAACAGGAGAAAACTAACCTCAAAATGTGTTGTGTAATATATCTCCTGAGTACGCCGATACCACATATGTGGGTGAAAACTACTGTTTGGGTGCATGGCAGGGCTTGGAGGGAAGAAGCACCTTTTGACTTTTTGAATGCAAAAAAGGCTGGAATTGAGAGAAGACACTTTGAAGAGCCACTGTTGTGCGTAATCAGAGGAAACACCCCACATGTCACCCCATTTTGGAAACTAGACCCCTTAAGGAATCTATCTAGATGCTTCACAGAAGTTTATAACTTAGAGCCGTGAAAATTAAAAAAAATCACATTTTTCTCCCAAACATTTTCTTTTAGCCCCAAATTTATTATTTTCACAAAGTAAGAGTAGAAAATGGACCCCAAAATTTGTTCTGCATTTTCTAAAGAGTGCGCTAATACCCCATATGTGGTCGAAAACTACTGAGACACAGTCCAAATATCAGAAAAGAAGAAGCACCATAATGGAATTCAGATTTTGCTTGAATGGTTTGACAGTGCTATGTCACAATGACAGAGGCACTGAGGTGCCAGAACAGCAGAAACCCCCCATAAGTGATGTCATTTTACAAACTGCACCTCTCTATGAATTCATCTAGGGGTGAAGTGATCATTTTGACACCACATGCGCCTCACAGAAAATTAGACCATTGGGCGATGAAGAAAGAATAATTACAATTTTACCGCTAAAATGTTGTTTTAGCCTCACATTTTTAATTTTGATAAGGGCTAATAGGAACAATTGGACAACAGAATTTGTTGTGCAATTCCTCCTGAGTGTGCTAATATCCCATATGTGGTCAAAAACTACTTTTGAGGCACAGTGCAAAGCTCAGAAGGGAAGGAGTGCCATATTATAGTGCAGATTTCACAAGGGGAAATGGGTAAAGATGCCAACAAAATTAGTCACACAATATCTGCTGAACGTGGAAATACCCCATATGTGGCTGTACAGTACTGCTTAGCCACACACGACACTCAGAATGGAAGGAGCGCAATTTGCCTCCTGGTGCGCAGATTTTCCTATAATAGTTTGCGGTCTCCATATACAGTGCCCCTAAGTGCTGGGAAAGCTGAGTCCCCCCTCAAGTGACCACATCTTGGAAATCATAGCCCTGTCAAACATGTGGATGTTAAATGTGGTTTAGGCACACAGTGGGGATCATAAGGGAGGGGGCATTTGGATTTGGGAAACAAATTACAGACCTGGGTGGGGACTTTTTTGTGGATTAAGTTGAAGCTTTTGTTGGGAACATTTTACATACTGTAAGATCTTTCGGAACTCCTAGAGTGGACCCGCAGTTCCACGACAACGAACCTCCCAAGGGTGAGAGACCAGGTAGACTGCAGCGCCCCAGAGTCCTGGTTCGTTGCAGTAATGTTGTTCTTCCACCAGGGGGAGTGATGTTACGTCTGAAGGCAATGAAGGAGATCTGCTGTCCAGGTATCACAGTCACACACACTTCACACGCCAGTCCACCAGAGGGAGCTAAGGGTTCTATCTATTAGGCCACTCCTCACATAGGGTAAAACTGGAGGGTTGGTTAGGAAGTTAGTCAGAGTGAGAGTGAGAGGCAGAACGAGAACGAGGAGAGGAGAGCTCCTGGCTGGGGACCGACGAGGAAAGGTCTCCCGGTCGAGCTGGCTGGGGTGATCCCTGGTCAGATCCAGACTGAAGTCTGAGGAGGAGAGAGAGAAGGACACGGAGCTGCGCCTGCAACCCATGTGGCAGCATCCTAAGAAAGGACACGAAAGGAATTGTGCTGTAGTGAGTGAGAAAAGAAGTCATAGCAACAGGAGTGAAACATCAGTGGGAGACCAGCTAGAAGCAGGCTGCCTCCATCTGAAGCGCAGATCCGGTGGCCAGAATACCGAGGGAGTAAAGAGCTATATGCCGTTACTTCAGAGACTGGCAGGGCAGTTGATTCCAAGTTAGCTGTCCGACCTTTATACCTAAGAAGACACAGTGGCAACTTGTGGGGGTCGGGGCGTCTCTAGGGTCCCTATAAACAAGCCTCAGGCCATCAGTCATACGGGTTTTGTCCTATCCGTACCATCTGGGGGACAGAGAGAGAAGTAACAACACTGAGGACCTTATGGTAGCTTATGCAAGTAGGGACCTACTACGTTACTGTGCGCTAGGGGAAGGCTATTGAATTCCTCCTGGACAAGGGGACTCTGGATTTGTCTTCAGACCGGCCGGACTCTACCCTGTGGTCCCTACTCTGGACTGTGGATGCTGAACCTCCAGTAAAAGGTAAAGAGACTGCAACCCTGTGTCCTCGTTATTCACTGAGCCTATGCACCATCCACCACCTACACTCTGGGAAGCCCTGGGGACATACTTCACCTGTGGGAAGGTATACCATCTAGCTGCCATAACATCACCCCAGCGGACCCCCTAAGCAGCGTCTGTTACCCTGACCGAATACCACAGGTGGCGTCACGAACACTATACTATAAACTACTGTCCACCTTTTATTGGACGCCCCCCCTCAAAGGGCCATGGACCGGGTCCAGCCACCGTGACATCCTCATCTACTGCAGAAAGGGGCCCGGTACCGAGTACCCCATTGCCCTTACCCTGGGGGGTGGCAATCCAAGACCACCCCCTATACAGGCAGCGTTAGAGGTAGGCCCAAGGGAGACTATTGCCGCAGAAGCTGGAACCCGAAAACAGGTAATAGAAGGTACAAAATAGAGAGGCTGAGCATAGGGAGGACAGTGCGGGGAAAGATGAAGTATGGTAAGGTATGAGCTGAATACAGATGAGATAAAGGGAACACTGGGAAGGGGAGAACATAAAGGAAGCTGGACTTGACAGAGACACCAGACTGATGAAGAACAGAGGAGACACTGGGAAGGCTTGGACAGGATGAGGAGAAAAGGGAGCCTTAGAAAGGCAGAGAGGCAAGGCTGACAGAGCAGAACGGAATACATGGCGTGCTGAAGGACTTCCGGGTCAAGATCCTCCAGGGACACCGAGAAGAGGTATGGAGCGCCGGTGATTCAGAAAGGAGAAGTGGACGTGCACAGAGGAGCACTGGGGAGAGAGGTGTGCACGCGCACCCATCGAGAACCAGGAAGTGGGGAAGAATGATGGAGAGAACGCACGCCTGCAGGAGGAGCGCGCTGCAGTGGGTAAGTATGAGCGGAGGAGGTGGCGGTGGACACGGCAGCAGGAGAGGCAGCTGTGACACATACTAAGGACCAGAGGGCACTCATTATAGGTGGAAGAAAGGTGATTCCGGCAGCTAAACAGGAAAGGGTTCTTTACAGTTAGAGCAGTCAGACTGGAATGGAATGATGAAAAATCATAATTTGATAGTTTGCCACGTTTTTTTTTTCTACGACATTCACTGAAGGGGTTAACTAGTGTGACACGTTTACAGATCGGGTTGTTCCAAACACAGCAATACCAAATATGTGTACTTTTATTGTTCATTTTTATTTTTTTACATTGTTATACAGTATATATTTATTTATTTATGTATTTATTTTTTATTCAATTATTATTATTAATTTTTTTTTATATCCTTACAATTTTATTTTATTTTTTTTACTATTTTTTTAAACTTCCTTACTTATTCCCTTTGTGGGACTTTGACTTTTTCACTTTGATCATAGCTATAATGCATTTTATTATTATTTTTATTGTTTATTATAGCGCAATGTATTACATGGCGCTTTACATGTGTGGAGGGGTATACATAATAAAAACAAGTACAATAATCTTAAACAATACAAGTCACAACTGGTACAGGAGGAGAGAGGACCCTGCCCGTGAGGACTCACAATCTACAAGGGATGGGTGAAAATACAGTAGGTGAGGGTAGAGCTGGTCGTGCAGCGGTTTGGTTGATCGGTGTTTACTGCATGTTGTAGGCTTGCCGGAAGAGGTAGGTCTTCAGGTTCTTTTTGAAGATTTCAATGGTAGGCGAGAGTCTGGTATGTTGTGGTAGAGAGTACCAGAGTATGGGTGATGAGCGAGAGAAATCTTGTATACGATTGTGGGAAGAAGAGATAAGAGGGGAGTAGAGAAGGAGATCTTGTGAGGATCGGAGGTTGCGTGTAGGTAAGTATCGGGAGACGAGGTCACAGATGTATGGAGGAGACAGGTTGTGGATGGTTTTGTATGTCATGATTAGGCTTTTGTACTGGAGTCTCTGGGCAATGGGGAGCCAGTGAAGGGATTGACAGAGAGGAGAGGCTTGGGAATAGCAGGGGGACAGGTGGTTTTGTCGGGCAGCAGAGTTTAGAATAGATTGGAGGGATGCGAGAGTGTTCGAGGGGAGGCCACAGAGAAGGAGGTTGCAGTAGTCAAGGCGAGAGATGATGAGGGCATGGACTAGGGTTTTTGAAGATTCTTGGTTGAGGAATGTACGGATCCGTGAAATATTTTTGAGTTGAAGTCGGCAGGAAGTGGAAAGGGCTTGGATATGTGGTTTGAAGGAGAGATCAGTGTCAAGGATTACCCCAAGGCAGCGAGCTTGTGGGACTGGGGAGAGTTGGCAGCCATTTACTGTAATGAATAGGTTCGTTGGGGGGGTCGCGTGAGATGGGGAAAAGACGATGAATTCTGTCTTGTCCATGTTAAGTTTCAGAAATCTAGCGGAGAAGAAGGATGAAATAGTGGACAGACATTTGAGGGATTCTGGTTAGTAGTAGGGAGGTGATATCTGGTCCATAGATGTAGATCTGTGTGTCATCAGCATAGAGGTGATACTGAAAGCCAAAGGTGTAAATAGTGAAGAGCAGGGGCCCTAGGACTGAACCTTGTGGGACCCCGACAGATAGGGGGTGAGGTGAGGAGGTGGTGTGTGAGTGGGAGACACTGAATGTCCGGTCTGTTAGGTACGACGAGATCCAGGATAGAGCCAAGTCTGTGATGCCCACGGGATGAGAGGGTCTGTAGTAATGCAATGAATTGTACCTGTACATGGTCTAGGAAGCTTTCTGTAGCTTGGTGACCCTGGGGTTGTCATGACGACCCAGGATCACGGTGGCAACAATAGGGCTCCCACAATGACATCATGGGGGCACCGATCTGATTGCAGAGGGAGCTCCCGTCCCTCTGTCTGCCTCCTAAATTTTTCAGTCGCTCTCAATCGCAGCATTTAGGGGGTTAAATAACCATGCACTGTGCTGTCACCATCCCTGGCTGTTAGTGTACAGCCACATTCCTACTTGACTGTATCCGGCCACTTGCATTGAGCGAGGCTGCTCTCATCCAGTCATGTGACCCCATGTATGCAAATCACCGACTTGCGGTCACGTGTCTGCCGCTCCCAGAGAATCCTCACAGTGTACAGTCTGCGCAATAGGAGGATTTACAAGTCTGCAGTCACATACTGTTGCTTAATAATGGAAAACCCCTTTAATATGTATGTATGTAATATGAATAATTATATAATTTCCATAATAATAGTCCAAAGACAGTGAATTTCAGGCGCTAATTGTTCCCTGTTCATCTACCTATTATCAGTGAAAGAAGCACAGTGCACCCCCTACATGGGATTTATTGTGTAAAACAGGAATAATGGGATTGATATGGTGCAATGTGATGCAAAGTATTTATCTGGGCTTTTTTTCTGTTACAAACATGTTGTTTCAACAGCGAGAGGAAGCTGTGCGGGTTAAAGAACTGCAGATTAGCAACATATTTGCTGATCTACTGTTTACATGGCCAGGTCGCACTTCAAGGTATTACAATTGTTCAGACTGTGCAATGACATCAATAAAACGATAATTCTAAAGGGACATTTCAAAGACCCGTTTTTAGGATTTAGTGGCTTTCAGTGATGAGCGAATGTGCTCGGATAACGTGTTAACCATGCACGTCCACGTATTATCCGAGTATGTTGGGTGTGCTCGTATATTATGTTCGAGTCCCTGCAGCTGCATGATTTGTGGCTGTTAGACAGCCTGAATACATGTGGGGATTCCCTAACAAACAGGCAACCCCCACGTGTGTTCAGGCTGTCTAACAGCCACAAGTCATGCAGCTGCAGGGACTCGAACATAATATACGGGCGCGCCCAGATGCTCGTATAACACCCGAGTCTGATGTTATCCGAGCACATTCGTTGGCTACCCAATAGTTGGACGCTCAGCGATCAACAAGTTACTATCTATCCTGTAGGTAGGACATACCTTGCTGAGTTGTAAATTCTCATTTGATGCTAAATATACATGTAACAATGGTAAAGAAAAATGGCCAAAATCGGTTATTTCGGCTGACTTTTATCTTGTATGTCGGCAGCTTTGAGGATCTTTATTTATCTCTTAGTAGAAAGTTCTGGATAGAGTCGATATCAGACATATTTTCTATATTCTCCATATGCAGAACGTTCTATCGCTGCCTGTATTGCATTTTGCCTTATACTCAGGGAAGCTACAGTTCTTAATTCTGATCTGTATTTTCTAGTATTTGGGCATCACCTATGACACAGTGTAAAGCCTGTACTTGTAAAAAAAGGAATCATGTTTTAACATAGTTCATTAGCAGCCACATACTGCGATATCTTCTGTGAACACATTAGCCAAGACGTGAGATGTCAAACCACCACACCACAGGCTTGGACAGATTGCTTTTGAGTCAACACCCAGAAATTGTGAACTAGTTGATGATTTGATTATATTTGCCAAGATCTACTCCATTTCTGGCCAGATATGTAGGATTTGCAGCTAATTAAACTCTTAAAGCCGCAGGCAAAATTATTCACTAGACACGCATATAAGTGGAGGTGAAGATATGAAATATAAGGTCTAAAACCAGTAAAAGTAATTTCAATGTGCACATACATTTATATTTATATTTACATTTACAATCATTTTACATGTGAATGCCCTACTTTTTAGGATGAGATATTTAAAGCGTTTTTTTTCCATGCAAGACAAATATAGAAAATTAATTCATTTTTCTATCAGGCAAGGTACCATGATCATCCAGCAGCCCATCTATCCTGGGTCCTTGTAGCTCTGATTCTGGTCCTGTGCTCCACAGAGGACAATGTTTCCAGATCGGTGGATCAGTGTGTAAAGTAGGACACCTTTAACAGAAAGATGTATTGTAAGTTTTCATTCACATAGTGATTAAGTTTAATTGACCTGAACCCTTAAAAAAACCTCTTTTACTAATATAACTTAACATTCATGTGTCAGGCATGAAGCATTAATGGAACATTTGTCTGGGACTAAACAATTGACGGTGTATCTGTAGGTTACATCACCCAGCAATCCCACTGTCACTTGGCAATCCCACTGTCACTCGGCAATCCCACTGATACCCAGCAATCCTACTGACACCCAACAATCCCACTAACACCCGGCAATCCCAGTGACACCCGGCAATCCCACTGACACCCGGCAATCTCACTGACATCCGGCAATCTCACTGACACCTAACAATCCCACTGACACCCAACAATCCCACTGACACCCAACAATCCCACTGACACCCGGCAATCCCACTGACACCCGGCAATCCCACTGACACCCGGCAATCCCACTGACACCCGGCAATCCCACTGACACCTGGCAATCCGACTGACCCCCAACAATCCCACTGACACCCAACAATCCCACTGATAGCCAACAATCCCACTGACACCCGGCAATCCCACTGACACTCGACAATCCCACTGACACCCATTAATCCAACTGACACCGATTAATGCCACTGATACCTGGCAATCCCACTGACACTCGGCAATCCCAGCCAGAGTACTTCTAAGGCTACGTTCACATTTGCGTTGGGCGCAGGTTCGGCGACGCATAGCGATGCATGCGTCCCTATATTTAACATGGGGGCGCATGGACATGCGTTGTCTTGCGTTTTGTGACGCATGCGTCATTTTTGGCGCAAGCGTCAGGGCACAGAGGTTGCAGCAAGTTGCATTTTTTTTGCGTCCAAAATCATGCCAAAAAAGGACGCATGCGTCACAAAACAATGCGTTTTGCATGCGTTCTTGTTTGCGTTGTGCGTTGCGTCGCCGACGCAGCACCGCACAACGCAAATGTGAACGTAGCCTAATACTCTTTACTTCAGATGTTTGGATGCAATTTTTCTGACCTATGCAATCCCTTTAGCTTAGCAGCTTGGTACATTGCGTGCTGGTAGATACTTTAATGTGGAGGTGACACAGTGAAGTTTTAAACCCCCTCATCCTCTGCCCAGAGGCTATGGGCCATCATAAAACAGCAGGCAAGCTGGTAGAAAGGCAGTGAAGAATGTAAATTACCCTGGTAACTTTGAGTACATTTGTAGGGAAAAGCTGATAATGCAATTCCCTGAAATTCTTCTAAGAAAACATTCAAACAAGATGTTTAACCAGCAACAGAACGCCCACAATCATACAAAAACAGGAGTCGTATAACAAATGCCACATAATGATCTACTTCTACATTATCATTTAAAGGGAAGCTATCATCAGAAAATGACCTATTGATTAAATCAGGTTTTTGTGTTACATGCATTTAAAAAAAAAATTTCTCCACATTACAAGGGTTAACACTGGTTATTGGAACTTTTTTAAACTTATGTTTCCTGCTCTTTCAGGAAGCATTTATAGGAGTTTTCTTATCAGAGGCTGGATTACAATGACAGGTAACAACTCTATAGACAGATGATAACACAGGATCCATCAATCACAATAGGCGATGTCAGAGCTGACCTCCTCTCTCTCTCTCTCTCTCTCTCTCTCTCTCTCTCTATCTCTCTCTCTCTCTCTCTAGCTTCACAGAGATCTTTTGCCCAGGATACTTCAATACAAAAGATAGTATGGGATCCAACTATGGTGGCTATGTACATGCGTTGTTTCCTGAAACAGAAGGAAGTTAGAGTCTAAAAAAAGCCCAAGTGGTCGATGTGAAAATCGCAAGATTTCTATTTTTTTTAGACACTTATTTTGCAATGGCAATCAGAGATATTCTACTTTGAAACACTGCGTTGTTTTGGAGTCAACATGTTTTAAAAAGCCTGCCAGGGACTACATGCCTCAACTGACAAGTCCATTCCAGTCCCTGGTCATCTTTTATCTGCCTTAATCCCTTTGACTAACAGGTTTCTCCCTTTGTACGGACATAGGGAGAAACCTGTCAATCAATTGGAGCGTGTTAGAGAAAAGCCGGCCGAGGTGTAGACAGAGTCTACAGAAGATGAAGTGATTGAGAAAAGACATCAAATAAAAAGGGATAGTGTAGATGTAAATAAAAAGGCAATAAAAGGGGTTAGTGGAAAATTTAAAGCATCGTTCTGATGAACGGACAATGCACAGTTACAAAGTGCAGTCAAGCACAACAAAGGGGGCTCCCACTAATGTTACTCAATGCACAGCTCTTCATTCTTCAGCACGGATGACCTATATCAGCAGATAACCGGTGCCATAGGGAAAAGACTACAATCTGCAAAACAAGACAAACATTGCTGAGAAAAGCATTGCTTGGTAATGAACCCAAATTTTTCTTCCATCATGCTGATGGGAGAGCCAGAATTTGGCAGTAGCAGCATGAGTCAATGAACACTTCAAGTCAGGCTGGTGGCAGTAGCGTAACACCCTGGGACCTCTGATAACTGTGGATGGACATTTGGACAGTAGGGCATACCTAAGCGATATGGCTGAACACGTCCATCTCTTATGGAGCTCTGTATTCTATGGCTTAAAGGGACTCTGTCACCTGAATTTGGCGGGACTGGTTTTGGGTCATATGGGCGGAGTTTTCGGGTGTTTGATTCACCCTTTCCTTACCCGCTGGCTGCATGCTGGCTGCAATATTGGATTGAAGTTCACTCTCTGTCCTCCATAGTACACGCCTGCACAAGGCAATCTTGCACAGCGCAGGCGTGTACTATGGAAGACAGAGAATGAACTTCAATCCCATATTGCAGCCAGCATGCAGCCAGCGGGTAAGGAAAGGGTGAATCAAACACCCGAAAACTCCGCCCATATGACCCAAAACCAGTCCCGCCAAATTCAGGTGACAGGTTCCCTTTAAAGACCATATCAACGACACCATGTCACAAGGCTTGCATAGTCATTGATTGGTGGATTGGGCCTGCCTCGGGCAAGTCATTAAAGACCAATAGACTCAAATTCATCAAAAATGATTACTTGAGAATTCTGATGTAAATTGCTTTGAAAAGTCTGCTTTGAAACGTTGGTCAAAAACTGTGTGACTTTTAGAGTCAGCTTAGCTCAGCTCTGTCAAAATAAGAGGAGCTGGGGTGGGATGGGTGCAGAACGGAGGCAGGACTCCACGCCTTTCTAATTCATGACAAGCTGGGGTGTCCCTTACGCTACAAATCTTGCTCCAACCTCAGATTTGTGTAAGATTTGTGGCTACTCGTTTGCCACTTTTGAGACAAATGACTCCGGCATACCTCCTCATCGCGACTGCGGTAAACGACACCGATCTTGATGAATTTGGGCCATGGTCCCTTTTTGGCTTTTCAAGGAATGCAGCATGTCAGAGTAAAACAAACTGGGTGGCAATCACACAGCCAGTGTCTGACTCACGCTGCCCATTGTTTGGGCAACATGAATCTGACGGAAGGTTCTCTTTAAAAAAAACGTAGCCAAGAAACGAAAGCAAATGGTAGCTGACATGTTTGCACACTCACCTCTGCCACCAAACTAAATGAAAAGTGACATTAGAATGATCTATAATGTAAGTGTGATAAATCGTTTCGCAGAGACGCCTCGTTGTCTCCCCCATCTCACCGCTACACCACTAAAGAGCCTTGATTGTTAATGTACTACCCAATCTCCTGACATGTCTTGCGGCCTTACATCATGCACTCTGCCATTCAGGCGGCACGGAGCATCAGTCATCTGCAATCAGCATCCCGGAGGGAGTGAATAATCATATTATATGCGCTGTAAATATTTCATGAGATACATGTTCTATCTGAAAAATAACCGCTGTATTGTTTTTTCATTCTGAAATTACTAATGAAAACGTGCTTACTTTATTGTCCTGGGCATTTTTCTCCATAGCTGTGTCAGCAATATTAAGCTATCTCTCAGATATAGTCTACATCATTCATAATTGAAGAGGGATTACATTACAGTGCATTACACTGATGTGTCATAATGGCAGCTACTTAGGCACATAAATGACAGATTACATTTTCCAGTTATGTGGAGGGCTTATGAATTGAACATCACTCTTTTTTTCTCATTATTCTCTCGGCATTACAGGGTATTATAGTGTTGGTGTATTGATTTGTATTCAGTGGAGTATGAAAGCTAAAAAGTAATAGAATGCCGAGGGGTTTGGAATGGATCGTGGTTGGTGGAGTATTGATTTACTCCGTGAAATATAGCACCAAGATGTTCTGTTGTGCTGAAAGTAATCATTCACATCAGTGCCAGACCCTAGAGGTATTGATGTAGAGGTGGATGTCCATGGTTATTGACTTTGGGAGTGTAGGTCAGAAGAAGTCAGGGGCAAACTTGGGTGTTGGTGCCCACAAATGAGTCATCTAAATTCCCCTTCTTTCTCCTTCATCGTTTTGATTATACTCACCCTTCCATTTTTTTCAATAAAGTAGTTATCGATAATATTCCTATAATATCCTTGTAGTCTAGAATGACTTACTGCTTCTGCCAAAGGAGGATATCACTTGAGGTAGGATATAACTGCTGGACACAGCTCATGGCCGGGAGAGTATCTCCAGCTGTGTTGAAACTTAGAACTTTCACCATTGAATTAGGGTACGTTCACATTAGCGTTTTGCGGGGTTGCGTCGGGCGCAGCCGCGGCGACGCATGCGTCATGCGCCCCTATATTTAACATGGGGGCGCATGGACATGCGTTGTCTTGCGTTTTGTGACGCATGCATCTTTTTTGGCACAAGCGTCAGGGCGCAGAGGACGCAGCAAGTTGCATTTTTTTGCGTCCAAAATCATACAAAAAAAGGACGCATGCGTCACAAAACAATGCGTTTTGCATGCGTTTTTGTTTGCGTTGTGTTGCGTCGCCGATGCAGCCCCGCACAACGCAAATGTGAACGTAGCCTTATTGGGTTGGAAGTATTTGCATGTTGTTTCTTCCCCATTTCAAAGATGGGTTTCCAAATGAACTTGGATTATCCTACTACTGTTGTGGACCACAGGCCTCCAACCGTGAATTGGAGTTTACAGTTGTTTTCACTTTATGGTTGAATATTTATTTGCTTCTTTTTTGTCTTTCAAGTTCCTGAAATGGCAGTGAACATTATCGAAGGGCATCGTTTCGAGACGGAATCAAAGTGAAATCTAAATATTTCAAATCGGGAGTTTCATATCCCATAAATGCAGCAAGGTTTTCCCATTATGTAAGTCTGTCCATCCTCTCTCCCTGTAGCTCTGATGTCAGTAACTTCTCCCTTCTTCTTCCTCATTCTGTATGTTAGCCATGTTAAGAAGCACATGTGTCTGTATCTCAAGTTCTTTTTGCCATCTGCAATTGTGCAAAACTACAAGAATTCAGATGGAAAATAAACCTTCTTCTGGATTCTTTATACGCGCCTCGTACTTTGTAAGTAACGGTATATAGAGAGCCACAGTAACGGTCTCCCAAGCGCCCCACATATTCAGCCTAGTTATAGAGTCGGAATATGGAAGCTAAAGCACTGTGAGAGGGAATGCAGCTACAAATGTGTTTGTAATGAGACAAAGTTCACTCCTGCTGCACTGTGCTACCTCTAATAATAATAATAATAATTTTATTTATATAGCGCCAACATATTCCGCAGCGCTTTACAAATTATAGAGGGGACTTGTACAGACAATAGACATTACAGCATAACAGAAATACAGTTCAAAACAGATACCAGGAGGAGTGAGGGCCCTGCTCGCAAGCTTACAAACTATGGGGAAAAGGGGAGACACGAGAGGTGGATGGTAACAATTGCTTTAGTTATTCGGACCAGCTATAGTGTAAGGCTCAGGTGTTCATGTAAAGCTGCATGAACCAGTTACCTGCCTAAGTATGTAGCAGTAAAGACACAGAGGGCTAATACTGCATAAAGTGTATGAGAACATGATGCGAGGAACCTTTTTTTTTTTTTTTTTTTATTATAAATAGGCCACACAGGGATCGTTAGGTTAATGCATTGAGGCGGTAGGCCAGTCTGAACAAATTAGTTTTTAGGGCACGCTTAAAACTGTGGGGATTGGGGATTAATCGTATTAACCTAGGTAGTGCATTCCAAAGAATCGGCGCAGCACGTGTAAAGTCTTGGAGACGGGAGTGGGAGGTTCTGATTATTGAGGATGCTAACCTGAGGTCATTACCTCTGCTCTGATCTCACTACAGAGCTGTGTGTAATTGTAAGAGCAGACTGTGAGTCATTACATGTCTCACACTGGTAGTGTTCCCTTTCATTTAATATAAGCCCTGAAGGTAGATTCTTAGGGGTTTCTGTACCTGGACCAAAGATCTTAACAGCTCTTTTACATATAAGAAAAACATGGATTTATCTGTAATAAGATATCAGATCACAGATATCAAGATATCATTTTATTCAGCTTCTTATGATCTGTGCGTTTCTTATAGATGGTTTAGGAGGGATGATCCTACTGACAGATTCCCTTTAAATTGCTTTAATTAGTTAGCATGAAAATAAGGAATTTTGCAATTTGCTTGCTTTCTCTGTCTGCTGTCATTCTCCTCCAATGACAGCTTTTATCTGATATAGAGTACAGCTCATTTCCATGGAACTTGGCCTCCAGACCAGAGTGTGTAGTAGTTACATTCCAGGATAGGGGTTAACTCTTAACATCCCAGTCAGCTCTCTCCAGGCCATTGATTTCTATACAGCACTTAGCTGCTCATCTTCCATTCTTCCTTCTCCCACCCAGGCCGCTTTCAGAGCAGGTCCCCTAATCACAGCTCTTGGATCTCCCTGTCCTGATCCATGTGCTATCTCTCTGTATATAAACAGTTATAACAGTGCACATATTCCAGAAGAAAACACTGATAGCTTAATGTGTTATAGCAAAAATTTTACTACACTCAGTGACTGGGGTAACATTTCTGGAGAGAGAAATGCAGCAATTTTTTAAGAATTTGATGGGCAGACCATGTAAGGTGCCTGAGCGAGGTCATAATGGGCAAGCTGCTGTTTCTGTATGCTCTGGCACCCTACAGGAAAATTGTTTCCCAGTCCTGGTGTGCTGCTGTGTGTTGGGTGCATCACACTTTCTTGTGGCCCATAAGCCTCCACTGGCATCAGGTTTTCATCTTCCAGAACCTTCGCAGCACACAATCTAGGGGACACTGAATTAGTTAAAACAATCAAACTTTTACTTGGCAGTTTACGGTCATTACAATGAAGCATGTAGGATAGGACCCAACAGGTTATAGTCTTTCCAACAAGAACCAGACACAACTTCAGCCCTAATTCTCGGTTTTGGTAGAGCATCCTTCTTGCTAACTCCTCTAGCAATAGGAATTCTTTTCCACCACAAGCAGTGCACCTTGATTCCACCACCTCCCGCCTCGGAGAGTTTGAGTCATCTTTCCCTGCAGCTACGAAGGCTTAGTGCACCCAAGGGCCCCGACATCCATCTCAAGGTTCCCAAGGCCAACAGATGTATATGCACGGAAAGGTTCTATGGCAATCCACTGCCCCGAGTAACATACTCACGTTGTTCCTATCAGCCTACTGCGTATGACCACTGCTATCACTTGACCACAATTTCTCATATCCCCCTACCTATTCTAGGCTGACCCTTACAGTTAACCCTGCCTAGGCTAAACTGCAGCACTAGATGGTTTTTACCTATTAGATAACATACATTACTATAAAACACATTTAACTGAGAGTAGAGTAGAACATCATCTTCACCACTCCTGCAACCATACCATCTCTTCCCCAGCTCTGCCTATTTTAAAAGTGATGCCCAAAACAGAAAACCCCAAGTTGCCAAATTTTTCTGCAACTGTGCGATGTGCAAAATTTTGAGACTTATCAAAGTGTTTTCTGGCGTAAATACTTTCATGAATTAGGTTATTTGTAAGGAATTTTAACCGCTTAATCCCATATGACGTACTATCCCATCGAGGTGACCTGGGACTTAATTCCCAGTGACGGGATAATATGTCATATGCGATCGGCCGCGCTCACGGGGGGAGCGTGGCCCATCGTGGCTGAGTGTCAGCTGGCTATCGTAGCTGACATCCGGCATTATGTGCCAGGAGCGGTCACGGACCGCCCCCGGCACACCGCGATCAAAGATGATCGCGATGTGCCGGCGGTACAGGGAAGCTTCCCGCAGGGAGGGGGCTCCCTGCGGGCTTCCCTGAGCCCCCCGCAGCAACGCGATGTGATCGCGTTGCTGCGAGGGTCTCACCTCCCTCCCTGCTCCCTCCAGCCCCGGATCCAAGATGGCCGCGGATCCGGGTCCTGCAGGGAGGGAGGTGGCTTCACAGAGCCTGCTCAGAGCACCTTAACCCCCGGCACACTGCGATCAAACATGATCGCAGTGTTCCGGCAGCATAGGGAAGCATCACGCAGGGAGTGGGCTCCTTTTGGGCTATGTGCACACGTTCAGGTTTTTTCGCATTTTTTTCACGTTTTTTCGCGCTAAAAACGCTATAAAAACTCATTAAAAACGCATACATTATGCATTCTATCATTTAGAATGCATTCTGCATGTTTTGTGCACATGGATGCGTTTTTTTTCCGCGAAAAAAAAAACGCATCGTGGTAAAAAAAATGAGCATGTTCGTTATTTTTGTGGATTTTCTGCGTTTTTCCCGCAATTCTATGCATTTGGGAAAAATGCGTCAAAAACGCGTAAAAAACGCAGTAAAATCGCTGTAAAAACGCATGCGGATTTCTGGCAGAAATGTCCTGTTTTTGTCAGGAAAATTTCTACAAGAAATCCTGACGTGTGCACATACCCTAAGGGGTTAAAGTAATTAAAAGAGTTACAAAGGTCTACATTTTCTTCAACTTTAAAGAGGAATATAAAAACATACAAGGACTGAAAAATATGGCATGTTGTCTTTTTTTGTCATGATAAAATAATACTGAAATGAGCATGGGCATATATTTTATACAATATGTCTTGAAAAATATAAAGCTTCTGTAATCTAACTGCTGCAAACTAAACTAGAAACAGCAGACTGACAAGTACGGTATATTTGACACAGGACATGGATGAGGCTTGTTGTCAAGAACCATTGGCATCTATCAAAATACATTTGTAGAATCCTTGCAGCAATTAGTGTGATACATGATATCAGTCTGGAACGAGACTGAAACATAAAATGTCTCCTTCTGGTCTAGCCCTGTTAATAAATGTACGCAGCCCAGTCCTTATGAGCATTTCTAATTAACTGGGCAGCAGGCCAAATTCTCTGTTTGCCAATAAATGTATCCCATGGTGTCATAATGGTGTTTAAATTACATTTAGCACAAAGCTGCTATCAATTTCTTTATAGACTTTAATAGATCTGAAAACATCCAGGAGATCTGCTCGCTGTTTACATTTCTATATAAATGAGGTTTTACTACTTAATTTCATAAGACTAAACTTGTTATATAAACCCGTTTCATAAAATTGTTTAAAAAATGTTTAAAAAAACATTTAGTATAATTATGTGAATTTGTAACACTCCTCAATGCATCTAATTTTTAAATAATCATTTCATAAGACCACTTATAGAGAATAATCATTCTTAGGCTAGTTTCACATTTTTAACGTAAACGCAGGTGGTGCAAAAAACGCATGTAAACGCATGCAAAACGCTGCGTTTTTTAGACGCATGCGTTTTTGCATGTGGTAAAAAAAACCGCGGCGTTTTGATGCGTTTACATGCGTTTTTTCCTGCGTTTGCGTTTTTGAAACGCATAATGAGAAGTGTGTGACAGCTGCCAATCATCAAAATCAACTAGAAAACCCACTATAAACAGAAATAGCTAGGGTTAGGGTTAGGGTTAGGATCCCTAGTAACCCTAGGGATCCTAACCCTAACCCTAGGGTTAGGATCCCTAGTAACCCTAGGGATCCTAACCCTAACCCTATGGATCCTAACCCTAACCCTCACCCTAGGGATCCTAACCCTAACCCTAGGGATCCTAACCCTAACCCTAGGGTTAGGATCCCTTGTAACCCTAGGGATCCTAACACTAACCCTAGGGATCCTAACCCTAGGGATCCTAACCCTAACCCTAACCCTAGGGATCCTAACCCTAACCCTAGGGATCCTAACCCTAACCCTAGGGATCCTAACCCTAACCCTCAGGGTTAGGGTTAGGATCCTAACCCTTAGGGTTAGGATCCCTAGGGTTAGGGTTGGGGGGTGGCTTATCAGTGTGTATTCTTGTGTTTTTCTATTGAAACGCATGCGTTTAAAAATGCATGCAAACGCATGTGCTTAAAAACGCATGCGTTTACATAGACAGCAATACTTTTTTTGCTGCAAAAAACGCATGCTTTTTTTGCGGCAAAAAAAGCAGCTAGAAATTACTACATGTTGCATTTCCGCAACAAAACGAAAGCATAGAAACGACGCATGGACCTTGGTTTGGCTGATTGAGAGGCGTCTGACTGGGAGTCCTCTCCTCGACATGCTTATCATGTCTCTCTCCGCAAAGAGAAACAATACTTCTTGGATCCCGGTCAGACGCCTCTCAATCAGCCAAACCAGATCTCCACTTTGCACTTTGACGAGGGGCAGTACCCCGAAACACAGTGTCTGCAAATTGAGATTCTGGTTTGGCTTTTATCCTAAGTCATGTGACAAGGCTCGTTAAAGGGTCGACGTTGACTGTTAGGATTGCTACTTCCTATAGGTGGCACTAGAGTTCTAGTCCTCTTCCTCTCTGAAGAGACAATTTGCATATTTCACAGAGGAGCATTGCGGCTTTAAGTCTCCTCACCTCGACATGCTTATCATGTCACTCTCCACAAGGAGAAACGATACTTCTTGGATCCTGGAAAGTCTGGAAAATGCTTACTCTCTTAACCCCTTCCCGACCTGTGACACAGCGTATGCGTCATGAAAGTCGGTGCCAATCCGACCTGTGACGCATATGCTGTGTCACAGAAAGATCGCGTCCCTGCAGATCGGGTGAAAGGGTTAACTCCCATTTCACCCGATCTGCAGGGACAGGGGGAGTGGTAGTTTAGCCCAGGGGGGGTGGCTTCACCCTCCCGTGGCTACGATCGCTCTGATTGGCTGTTGAAAGTGAAACTGCCAATCAGAGCGATTTGTAATATTTCACCTAAAAAACTGGTGAAATATTACAATCCAGCCATGGCCGATGCTGCAATATCATCGGCCATGGCTGGAAATACTAATGTGCACCCACCCCACCACACCGATCGCCCCCCCCCAGCCCCCCGATCTGTGCAGCGCTCCCCTCCGACCAGTGCTCCGCTCCCCCGTCCTCCTGTCCGCTCCCCCCGTGCTCCAATCACACCCCCCGTGCTCCATTCCCCCCTCCCCGCACAGCGATCCCCCCCCGTGCTCCGATCCACCCCCCTGCACAGCGATCCCCCAACCCGTGCTCCAATCCACCCGCACGCACACCGATCCTCATCCATGCTCCGACGCCCCCCCCGTGCTCCGACGCCTCCCCCCGTGCTCCGACGCCCCCCCCGTGCCCTGATCTCTCCCCCCCTTATACTTACCGAGCCTGCCGGTGTCCGTCTTCTTTCCCGGGCGCCGCCATCTTCCAAAATGGCGGGCCCATGTGCAGTGCGCCCGCCGAATCTGCCGGCCGGCAGATTCGTTCCAGAGTGAATTTTGATCACTGAGATATAACCTATCTCAGTGATCAAAATAAAAAAAATAGTAAATGACCCCCCCCCTTTGTCACCCTCATAGGTAGGGACAATAAAAAAAAATAAATAAATTTTTTTTCCACTAAGGTTGGGGTAAGAACTAGGGTTAGGGGTAGGGTTAGGGGTAGGGTTAGGGGTAGGGTTAGGGTTAGGGGTAGGGGTAGGGTTAGGGGTAGGGTTAGGGTTCGGGATGTGCACACGTATTCTGGTCCTCTGCGGATTTTTCCGCAGAGGATTTGATAAATCCGCAGTGCTAAACCGCTGTGGATTTACCGCGGTTTTTCTGCGCATTTCACTGCGGTTTTACAACTGCGATTTTCTATTGGAGCAGTTGTAAAACCACTGCGGAATCCGCAGAAAGAAGCGACATGCTGCGGAATGTAAACCGCTGCGTTTCCGTGCAGTTTTTCCGCAGCATGTGTACAGCGATTTTTGTTTCCCATAGGTTTACATTGAACTGTAAACTCATGGGAAACTGCTGCGGATCCGCAGCGTTTTCCGCAGCGTGTGCACATACCTTTAGAATTAGGCTATGTGCACACGGTGCGGATTTGGCTGCGGATTCGCAGCAGTGTTCCATCAGGTTTACAGTACCATGTAAACATATGGAAAACCAAATCTGCTGTGCCCATGGTGCGGAAAATACCGCGCGGAAACGCTGTGTTGTATTTTCCGCAGCATGTCAATTCTTTGTGCGGATTCCGCAGCGTTTTACACTTGTTCTTCAATAGGAATCCACAGGTGAAATCCGCACAAAAAACACTGGAAATCCGCGGAAAATCCGCAGGTAAAACGCAGTGCCTTTTACCCGCGGATATTTCAAAAATGGTGCTGAAAAATCTCATACGAATCCGCAACGTTGGCACATAGCCTTAGGGTTAGGGTTGGGTTGGAATTAGGGTTGTGGTTACGGGTGTGTTGCGGTTAGGGTTGTGATTAGGGTTATGGCTACAGTTGGGATAAGGTTTAGGGGTGTGTTGGAGTTAGAATTGAGGGGTTTCCACTGTTTAGGCACATCAGGGGGTCTCCAAACGCAACATGGCGCCACCATTGATTCCAGCCAATCTTGTATTCAAAAAGTCAAATGGTGCTCCCTCACTTCCGAGCCCCGACGTGTGCCCAAACAGTGGTTTACCCCCACATATGGGGTACCAGCATACTCAGGACAAACTGCGCAACAATTACTGGGGTCCAATTTCTCCTGTTACCCTTGAGAAAATAAAAAATTGCTTGCTAAAACATCATTTTTGAGGAAAGAAAAATGATTTTTTATTTTCACGGCTCTGTGTTGTAAACGTCTGTGAAGCACTTGGGGGTTCAAAGTGCTCAGCACATATCTAGATAAGTTCCTTGGGGGGTCTAGTTTCCAAAATGGGGTCACTTGTGGGGGGTTTCTACTGTTTAGGCACACCAGGGGCTCTGCAAACGCAACGTGACGTCCGCAGACCATTCCATCAAAGTCTGCATTTCAAAAGTCACTACTTCCCTTCTGAGCCCCGATGTGCGCCCAAACAGTGGTTTACCCCCACACATGGGGTATCGGCGTACTCAGGAGAAACTGGACAACAACTTTTGGGGTCCAATTTCTCCTGTAACCCTTGGGAAAATAAAAAATTCTGGGCTAAAAAATTATTTTTGAGGAAAGAAAACGTATTTATTATTTTCACGGCTCTGCGTTATAAGCTTCTGTAAAGCACTTGGGGGTTGAAAGTGCTCACCACATATCTAGATAATTTCATTTCGGGGTCTAGTTTCCGAAATGGGGTGACTTGTGGGGGGTTTCTACTGTTTAGTCACATCAGGGGCTCTGCAAACGCAACGTGATGCCCGTAGAGCATTCCATCAAAGTCTGTATTTCAAAACGTCACTACTTCACTTCCGAGCCCCGGCAAGTGCCCAAATAGTAGTTTACCCCCACATATGGGGTATCACCGTACTCAGGAGAAACTGGACAACAAATATTGGGGTCAAATTTCTCCTGTTACCCTTGGGAAAATTAAAAAATTCTGGGCCAAAAAATTATTTTTGAGGAAAGAAAACGTATTTATTATTTTCACTGCTCTGTGTTATGAACTTCTGTGAAGCACTTGGGGGTTCAAAGTGCTCACCTCACATGTAGATAAGTTCCTTTCGGGGTCTAGTTTCAAAAATGGGGTCACTTGTGGGGGGTTTCTACTGTTTAGCCACATCAGGGGCTCTGCAAACACAACGTGACGCCCGCAGAGCATTCCATCAAAGTCTGCATTTCAAAACGTCACTACTTCACTTCCGAGCCCTGGCACGTGCCCAAACAGTGGTTTACCCCCACATATGGGGTATCAGCGTACTCAGGTTAAACTGGACAACAACTTTTGGGGTCAAATTTCTCCTGTTACCCTTGGGAAAATAAAAAATTGCGGGCTAAAAAATCATTTTTGAGGAAAGAAATTTTTTATTTTATTTTCATGGCTCTGCGTTATAAACTTCTGTGAAGCACTTGAGGGTTCAAAGTGCTCACCACACATCTAGATTACTTCCTTTGGGGGTCTAGTTTCCAAAATGGGGTCATTTGTGGGGGATCTCCAATGTTTAGGCACACAGGGGCTCTCCAAACGCAACATGGTGTCCGCTAATGATTGGAGCTAATTTTCCATTTAAAAAGCCAAATGGCGTGCCTTCCCTTCTGAGCCCTGCCGTGTGCCCAAACAGTGGTTTACCCCCACATATGGGGTATCTGCGTACTCAGGACAAACTGGACAACAACATTTGTGGTCCAATTTCTCCTATTACCATTGGCAAAATAGGAAATTCCAGGCTAAAAATCATTTTTGAGAAAAGAAAAATTATTTTTTATTTTCATGGCTCTGCATTATAAACTTCTGTGAAGCACCTGGGGGTTTAAAGTGCTCAGTATGCATCTAGATAAGTTCCTTGGGGGGTCTAGTTTCCAAAATGGGGTCACTTGTGGGGGAGCTCCATTGCATAGGCACACAGGGGCGCTCCAAATGCGACATGGTGTCCGCTAACAATTGGAGCTAATTTTCCATTCAAAAAGTCAAAAGGCGCGCCTTCCCTTCCGAGCCCTGCCTTGTGCCCAAACAGTGGTTTACCCCCACATATGAGGTATCGGCGTACTCGGGAGAAATTGCTCAACAAATTTTAGGATCCATTTTATCCTATTGCCCATGTGAAAATGAAAAAATTGAGGGGAAAATAAATTTTTTGTGAAAAAAAAAGTACTTTTTCATTTTTACGGATCAATTTGTGAAGCACCTGAGGGTTTAAAGTGCTCACTAGGCATCTATATAAGTTCCTTGGGGGGTCCAGTTTCCAAAATGGGGTCACTTGTGGGGGAGCTCCAATGTTTAAGCACACAGGGTCTCTCCAAACGCGACATGGTGTCCGCTAACGATGGAGACAATTTTTCATTCAAAAAGTCAAATGGCGCTCCTTCCCTTCCGAGCCTTACCATGTGCCCAAACAGTGGTTTACCCCCACATGTGAGGTATCGGTGTACTCTGGAGAAATTGACAAACAAATTTTAGAATCCATTTTATCCTGTTGTCCATGTGAAAATGAAAAAATTGAGGCTAAAATAATTTTTTTGTGAAAAAAAAGTACTTTTTCATTTTTACGGATCAATTTGTGAAGCACCTGGGGGTTTAAAGTGCTCACTATGCATCTAGTTAAGTTCCTTGGGGCGTCTAGTTTCCAAAATGGGGTCACTTGTGGGGGAGCTCCAATTTTTAGGCACACGGGGGCTCTTCAAATGTGACATGGTGTCCGCTAAAGAGTAGAGCCAATTTTTCATTCAAAAAGTCAAATGGCGCTCCTTCCCTTCCAAGCCCTGCCGTGCGCCCAAACAGTGGTTTACCCCCACATATGAGGTATCAGCGTACTCAGGACAAATTGGACAACAACTTTCGTGGTTCAGTTTCTCTTTTTACCATTGGGAAAATAAAAAAATTGTTGCTGAAAGATCATTTTTGTGACTAAAAAGTTAAATGTTCATTTTTTCCTTTCATGTTGCTTCTGCTGCTGTGAAGCACCTGAAGGGTTAATAAACTTCTGGAATGTGGTTTTGTGCACCTTGAGGGGTGCAGTTTTTAGAATGGTGTCACTTTTGGGTATTTTCAGCCATATAGACCCCTCAAACTGACTTCAAATGTGAGGTGGTCCCTAAAAAAAATGGTTTTGTAAATTTCGTTGTAAAAATGAGAAATCGCTGGTCAAATTTTAACCCTTATAACTTCCTAGCAAAAAAAAATTTTGTTTCCAAAATTGTGCTGATGTAAAGTAGACGTGTGGGAAATGTTATTTATTAACTATTTTGTGTCACATAACTCTCTGGTTTAACAGAATAAAAATTCAAAATGTGAAAATTGCGAAATGTTCAAAATTTTCGCCAAATTTCCGTTTTTATCACAAATAAACACAGAATTTATTGACCTAAATTTACCACTACCATGAAGCCCAATATGTCACGAAAAAACAATCTCAGAACCGCTAGGATCCGTTGAAGCGTTCCCGAGTTATTACCTCATAAAGGGACACTGGTCAGAATTGCAAAAAACGGCAAGGTCTTTAAGGTCAAATTAGGCTGGGTCATGAAGGGGTTAAGAACACACGTACATTTTGCTAAGCATAGATTGTTTTTGTAGAGTTTCCAACAATTCTGGGGACATAAGTCCTGTTCTCTGGGAATGCCCACCATTCCTTTTGATCCACAGTAATGCCCACACAGGGTCGGCGTCAGCACCCGGCGCACCCGGGCAACTGCCGGGGCCCTGGCGAGCGAAAGGGGCCCACTCACGCTGTCATTGATACAGCTGCCGGCACAATCATCTTTTTACTCACGCAGCCAGACAGGCAGCAGGCACATAGGGGTTAAACCGGCCAGCCGTGACTTTGTGGGCGGAGAGAGCACGTTCTCCTGCTCTGCTCTCTGCCCCTGGCTGGCTGCAGTGCTCCGGAGTCTGGTCTGTGCAGAGAGTGGACATGAGCCTGGTTGTGAGGTAAAGCTGGCTGCCGGGACCTACCCTGGGAGGGGGACTGCACATTGCGTGTTCTCTGTGGCGGGAGATGACTGAGCTACATTAGTTCCAGTGGGTCTCCAGGAGCCTGCACTGTGGAGCTCTCTGGGATGTGGGGTGCAGCTGCAGGAATCTGGGGGGCTCCGGGAGCCTGCACTGTGGAGCTCTCTGGGATGTGGGGTGCAGCTGCAGAAATCCGGGGGGCTCCAGGAGCCTGCACTGTGGAGCTCTCTGGGATGTGGGGTGCAGCTGCAGGAATCCGGGGGGCTCCAGGAGCCTGCACTGTGGAGCTCTCTGGGATGTGGGGTGCAGCTGCAGGAATCCGGGGGTCTCCAGGAGCCTGCACTGTGGAGCTCTCTGGGATGTTCTCCTTCTGTATATATATACTGCACAGTACCACTCCTTCTGTATATATACACTGCACAATACCGCTTCTCCTGTCCTGTATATATACACTGCACAGTACCACTCCTCCTGTCCTGTATATACACTGCACAGTACCGCTCCTCCTGTATATATACACTGCACAGCACCTTTCCTCCTGTATATATACACACTGCAGAATTTACAATAGTTGCCTGTCACTCATGTAAGAAGTGAAACCTGGCATTGTACTATACATTTCTCTGCCGTATCTGGGCATCATGAATCGGGGTATGTGTTAAAAGTGGGGGCCCACTGAGACTCTTTCGCCCAGGGCCCTCAAAAACCTGGAGCCAGCCCTGTGCCCACATATGGGTGTGGTTTGCAAAAGCCACACACAATGTTGGTCCAGTTGTTCTGGTACAGTTGACAACTCTGTATATGTTTGGGGACGTCCAGAGGAATAACTGTTTTACAAGATTAAAGAGGATTTCCACCATTTCCAGATACATTAATAGGGGTCCACAGGATAGATGACAGAATATAGCTTCTCTGTGAGTCCTTGTCCAATACTTCTCCATTTACACAGGGGACTTTGGAACCATGTTCTCAGGATTTGACGAGGTCCAAGAGATCATACATGTATGGAGACCACCCAACTATTCCCTGACAAATGATGTCACAGGGAAAAGAGGATCTCCTGGGATATCAGCCACAGACAAAGGAGTCTTAATGCACTCTGCCTCTGAGCCAACCATTCATGTGTATGGGGGAGTAGTGAGAAATAGTGTCCGAAAGAGGGTTTAACTGACAGCGCGTGTATGAGCTGTTTTAGGCCCTACTCATACTAAAGCGTTATGACAGATCCATTTTCAATGGATCCAAATGGACACCAACAAAAATATGATAGCAAAAATAATTCTGCAGATAGAGATGACAGGATGAGATTTCCATAGCTTGAAACTTATGAACTTTTTCATCAAATCAGTCAAATGTTAACAAAACCTCCTGGTAAGTTCAGAGGAGGGAGATGTTTTTCCTTCCCAGATTTTGCTATAAATCATTGATAAAATTGGCATGTGTTAAAGAGGACCTGTCACTGGTTAAAAAAAAAATGAGTTTGTTTCCTTACCAAAATCCCTGTGCTTCCCTAAAACTGCTGCATCTTTCCATTTTTGATCTTATTCCTCCTTTGCAGAGATATGCCCTTTTTTTCTTTTTTAGCGCCACGTATACTCGTTGTTTCAGGACAGTTTTCTCCCGGGCTGCGTAGTTCTCCCCCTCTATAATGCTACTCAATCTTTGCTCGGCAGCATCTGAAACTGGTTGCATAGGGTGATCTTGTGAGATCTAGCTGTTCTTGCCAGAGACCTCGCTGTAAGAAGTCTAACCTGAGCACACGTAAAAGGCAAGTTACACTGAAGTAAAATTTGTTGTGACAATCCACATTTCCACAGCTTGATTGAAAGGAAACCTGACATGTTGAATAACACAACTAACCTGCAGATATGGGGTTAATTTGCAGTCCAATACCGTTAGGAAGGTGCACGGCCGCAGTAACAAAAAGTGCAGCACCTGGGCGAAAAGAAACCTAATTTCTCACAGGAGCCGCCGGCTTTCAGTTATACAGATATGATGGAGCGCCACTTCCTATACTGCGAATGGCGGCAGTAAACAAGCACCAGCACATTGTCTGACAGCTAGATCTGTACTGATGCCCTCCAAAAAATGGAAGTCGGTCAAAGTACTGGGGCATATTTACAGCTGCTTGTGAGCAGTGACTTTAACCACGCCAGCATACCTGTATGACTGAAAGCTGGCGGCTTACAGAAAGAACAAAGATTATTTTCTCTCGGGTGCCACATTTTGAGTATGCATCCAGACACCTTCCTAATGCTATTAACCTGCAGATCAACCCCATATTTGCAGATTATTAGCATTATCTGATGTGACAGACTCTCTTTAAATTCCCTGCTTTTTTTTCACTTGGTGTGTATGCGGCTCTGAAATTATACTGTAAATCAATGAAGATTTTTCAACATAGAAGCTGCACAAAATATCGACATCAATTCTGACACTTCAGAATTCTCCCATTTTCTGGGAGACCTTATATTGAACTTCTCCTTCTCCATGTTTCACTTTTGGGTGTGCTATTGCACACAGTATGTGAAGGGGCACATGAAGGCCTGGCTATACTGGCTGTTCCGCTTAGTTTTCAAAAATATTGTTTTTTTCCAGATAACTTTGCAATGAAAAAACCCTAAATGACAGGATGATTTTGCAGTTAAAGGGAACCTGTCACCCCCAAAATCGATGGTGAGGTAAGCTCACCGTCATCAGGGGCTTATCTACAGCATTCTGTAATGCTGTAGATAAGCCCCCCCGATGTATCCTGAAAGAGGAGAAAAAGAGGTTAGATTATGCTCACCTAGGGGCGGTCTTTCTCCGATGGGTGTCTCAGGTCCGGAACAGCGCCTCCCATCTTCATTCCATGATGTTCTCTTCTTGTCTTCATGCCGCGGCTCCGGTGCAGGCGTACTTTGTCTGCCCTGTTGAGGGCAGAGCAAAGTACTGCAGTGCGCAGGCGCCGGAAAGGTCAGAGAGTCCCGGCGCCTGCGCACTGCAGTACTTTGCTCTGCCCTCAACAGGGCAGACAAAGTACGCCTGCGCCGGAGCCGCGGCGTGAAGACCAGAAGAGGACGTCATGGAATGAAGATAGGAGATGCCGGTGCGGACCTGAGACACCCATTTGACCGGTTTGCAGCGGGACCGCCCCTGGGTGAGTATAATCTAACCTCTTTTTCTCCTCTTTCAGGTAACATCAGGGGCTTATCTACAGCATTACAGAATGCTGTAGATAAGCCCCTGATGACGGTCAGCTTACCTCACCATCGATTTTGGGGGTGACCGTTTGCATTTAAGCAGCATCATTATCCATTAGAGTAGGGGTGGGGAACCAACCCCCAAGCAGATTCTCAGGGACCACATTCTTGGGCAGGAAGGTATATTTTGATTACAACCAACTCATTAATTTCTTCTTGCACCTTTAGCACACGCAGTGTGAGCACTGAAGGGCATACAATGAAAGATTATGTCCTAAAAACCAGTGCCAGAGTCAGGATGTACTTTGTGTGCAGAGTTTGTACGGCCCCCTGAAGGATGGTATAAATATCCAAATCGCCCTTGGCAGAAAAAAGATTCCTCACCCATGTATTAGAGACTTGGGCAGCACGGTGGCTCAGTGGTTAGTACTGTAGTCTTGCAGTGCTGGGGTCCTGGGTTCACATTCAACCAAGGATAACATCTGCAAGGAGTTTGCACGTTCTCTCCATGTTTGCGTTTGTTTCCTCCCACACTCCAAAGACATACTGATAGGAGATATAGATTGTGAGCCTGTTAAGTCCTTCTCAGTCCCTGGCTTACTAGAGGTAGGGATCCTGAGTAAATGACACGCAAACAAGGTATTGTGTGATCATATACAGGGGAAGCCCAGGAGCACATCTCTCTCTCTGGGCTTTGCCCTCCCTTTATATAGAAAAGAATTATTCTTTTACAGACATGCGCACAAGCGCTCATATTTCACTATCTCTTACATAAACAATCTATACCAGTCTTTATCAGTAGAAAGTTACATCATCTGGAAGGTGAATGAAAGGCTGCTATTGAAAGAAGGAATGCACACATGATTACTTCCATAAAAGGAAATGTCAAGTCAGCAGAAATGTATCTTGTTGTAAGCGAGATTTCTCAGGAAGAAGACAAGATGGATTCCTTTAGTTCAGTCTGATCTCCACAATTCCCCCCTTTGACATTTTCTTTTATTTATTTTATTACCACAGGGCCAAAGACAAAGCCTTTATTTGGTATTACACATGTACATGCTTGTATTCGATAAGAGAATCAAATCTAGTATTAATTCTTCCGTTTAACTCTCGCAACCTTTTCTTTGTTTTGCAATAAGTACAGATATTACAAAGGGATAGCAAAATAAGCGCAATAATCAGTATTAGCAAAGGATAACATAAGAGAAGAAGGAAAAAAAACTTTATACTCTTGCATCTATTACACAAAGTTTATCTGTGCATACTGAGATACTCTTGAGCACAATCTGGAATAGTACGTATATGACTACAATAATCATAACTATATGTATTAGGCCGGCGTCACACACAGCGTAAAACAATACGGTCCGTATATTACGGCCGTAATACGCTGAAAAGTCCCCAAAAAAATGGTCCGTTGCTCCTCCGTAGGCAGGCTGTGTCAGCGTTTTTTGCGCATGGCATCCTCCGTATGTAATCCGTATGGCATCCGTACTGCGTGGTTTTCTCGCAGGCTTGCAAAACCAACATACCGCTATAGAAGTGATCCATGTGTCCCAAAAAGAAAAGAATATATATATATATATATGTCAGTAGACACATATATGTATATATATTAATACTTATTCCAGCGCTATACAGCTTGAAAGCCGGTAATTCAATTACCGGCTTTTTCTTTCTCCTTCATAAAACCCGACATGATTTGAGACATGGTTTACATACAGTAAACCATGTCTTCTCTCCATTTTTTTTGCAGATTCCACACTACTAATGTCAGTAGTGTGTATCTGCAAAATTTGGCCGTTCTAGCTCTTAAAATAAAGGGTTAACTTGCGGAAAAAATTGGCGTGGGCTCCCGCGCAATTTTCTCCGCCAGAGTAGTAAAGCCAGTGACTGAGGGCAGATATTAATAGCCTGGAGAGGGTCCACGGTTATTGGCCCCCCCCTGGCTAAAAATATCTGCCCCCAGCCACCCCAGAACAGGCACATCTGGAAGATGCGCCTATTCTGGCACTTGGCCACTCTCTTCCCATTCCCGTGTAGCGGTGGGATATGGGGTAATGAAGGGTTAATGCCACCTTGCTATTGTAAGGTGACATTAAGCCTAATTAATAATGGAGAGGCGTCAATTATAACACCTATCCATTATTAATCCAATTGTAGTGAAGGGTTAAATAAAACACAAACACATTCTTTAAAATTATTTTAATGAAATAAAAACAATGGTTGTTGTAGTATTTTATTCAACGCCCAATCCAGTCACTGAAGACCCTCGTTCTGTGAGTAAAGAAACATAATAAACCAACAATATACTTACCCTCCGCAGATCTGTAACGTCCAACGATGTAAATCCTTCTGAAGGGGTTAAAACATTTTGCAGCAAGGAGCTGTGCTAATGCAGGCTGCTCCTCGCTGCAAAACCCCAGGGAATGAGGCTAAAAATAGATCAATGATCTATATTTAGCATCATTTGCGGTGAGGCGCCCTCTGCTGGCTGTTCATAGATCGTGGGAAATTACCTAGAAAGCCAGGGAGCCAGGGAGCTTTCTAGGTAATTTCCCACGATCTATGAACAGCCAGCAGAGGGCGCCTCACCGCAAATGATGCTAAATATAGATCATTGATCTATTTTTAGCCTCATTCCCTGGGGTTTTGCAGCGAGGAGCAGCCTGCATTAGCACAGCTCCTTGCTGCAAAATGTTTTAACCCCTTCAGAAGGATTTACATCGTTGGACGTTACAGATCTGCGGAGGGTAAGTATATTGTTGGTTTATTATGTTTCTTTACTCACAGAACGAGGGTCTTCAGTGACTGGATTGGGCGTTGAATAAAATACTACAACAACCATTGTTTTTATTTCATTAAAATAATTTTAAAGAATGTGTTTGTGTTTTATTTAACCCTTCACTACAATTGGATTAATAATGGATAGGTGTCATAATTGACGCCTCTCCATTATTAATTAGGCTTAATGTCACCTTACAATAGCAAGGTGGCATTAACCCTTCATTACCCCATATCCCACCGCTACACGGGAATGGGAAGAGAGTGGCCAAATGCCAGAATAGGCGCATCTTCCAGATGTGCCTGTTCTGGGGTGGCTGGGGGCAGATATTTTTAGCCAGGGGGGGGCCAATAACCGTGGACCCTCTCCAGGCTATTAATATCTGCCCTCAGTCACTGGCTTTACTACTCTGGCGGAGAAAATTGCGCGGGAGCCCACGCCAATTTTTTCCGCAAGTTAACCCTTTATTTTAAGAGCTAGAACGGCCAAATTTTGCAGATACACACTACTGACATTAGTAGTGTGGAATCTGCAAAAAAAATGGAGAGAAGACATGGTTTACTGTATGTAAACCATGTCTCAAATCATGTCGGGTTTTATGAAGGAGAAGGAAAAAGCCGGTAATTGAATTACCGGCTTTCAAGCTGTATAGCGCTGGAATAAATATTAATATATATACATATATGTGTCTCACTGACATATATATATATATATACCTATTCTATGTGTACACATTTATTATATCTATTGGACTGTAAGCTGTCAGTGTGATTTTACTGTACACCGCACTGAATTACCGGCTTTTCTCTCTAACAGCGCTGCGTATTTCTCGCAAGTCACACTGCTTGTCCGTGTGTAATCCGTATTTTTCACGCTTCCATAGACTTTCATTGGCGTATTTCTTGCGCAGTACGGTGACAAACGCAGCATGCTGCGATTTTGTACGGCCGTAGAAAGCCGTATAATACTGATCAGTAAAATACGGCAAATAGGAGCAGGGGCATAGAGAATAATTGTGCCGTATTTTTTGCGAGTTTTACGGACGTAGATTCTGCGCTCTTACGTCCGTAAAACTCGCATGTGTGACGGCGGCCTTATGCTCTGCATAATCCCAGCAACCCACCCACCGATTCCTCTGAACCAGTTGGCTGGGTTAAGAAAAGAAAAGGTATCTGACCACCAGCTATCCTTATTCTGGTCATTGTCTTTGTCATACTGATCTCTGAGTCGTTGTACGTCCTTTAATTTAAATGTCATACTCATAGTACTATTCGGGTCTATATAATGACAGCAGGTGGGTCCGATGATTTGACACATACCCCCTTGTGAGGCAGTTAGGTAATCCAATACCAGGGTATGTTGGTTAGTGACTATTATAAGCTGATTCTGTACAGCTATACTAGTGTTTAGTATATCCAATATATCCCAGATCTGATCATCTAGATAATCCGTGGCTCTAACTAATTTATCCCACATCTGTGTTAACATAGGATAAATAAAAATGGTACTAGCAATTTTGTTAGGAATTCCCATTTGTACTATATGTGGCCTCCCCGAGGGACGTGGTGAGTTATCTGCAGCTCTTTTATACAGTGTGTGCTTGGGCACGGCTTGCATATTCACTTGTTTATTTGAAATTATGAATGTAGCCGGGGTTAGGCGTCCTAATGTACAAGTACCCTTTATACCTACGGGAAGCCATTTATATGCTCCTTCTCCGCATATCCAAAATGTACCTTCAGGCAGATCCCATAGAGCTGAGTGCTGCAATACCAATCTGTGAGCCAAGTCCACAAATCTAGATACATTCTGAAGCATACACCAAGAGGGTTTTTGTCCCAAGGGGCTACAGTACCCGGCTGCGGGATTCCCACATACAGGCATTCCTTTGATATACTCATCGGATTTATTACAAACCAGGTTCCCCAGCTTACTTGTACAACTGTTTGCATCACCTTGGGGGAACAATTTAGAATGTTTCCATTTTCTATTATGTATGTATCTTTCCAATACTACAGGTTTGAAAGCATCAGAGGGGGGGACGGTTGTACTGAAACTAAGCTGTAGATTTTCTGTGGGGACCTGTCCTAAATTAGTTAATCCAGTCTTATTTCTAGGTACCCATTTTCCTCCCCTAAATGCTAAATATTGTAGATGTGTGTTACTCCCTGAGAGATTACCCTGCCACCAAGGAAATTCTACCCATCCCACAATTGGTATGGCGATTGTAGTATTCCACAGCCTAGCATTACCAATTTGGTTGTTGGCCAGGTTGTCTGAACAATTAGGCCAAGCGAATATTTCTTCTGCTAATACGGGAACTGCTAGAAAAGGTATACTTGTGGCTGATACCGGCGAATGGGTACAGATCCAACAATCTGTCAGGGTTTGTGTATTGTTTAACAAGTCATGCACTAATTTTCTATGATGTTGTACGAATCTATTGTTCAAAGGGGCTAGAGAATTCAGTCTATCCCACGCCTCCGTTGAGGTTATCATTATTAACATCAATATCATGAGTTTATACTGCTTTTCTTGCAATGGCTTGCATGTATCCATGATGCCTTTCCTTCAAGCTTGACTGATGTAGGTGTTGTCAACAGGACTTGGAAGGGTCCGTCAAACCTTGGTTCTA
Organism: Ranitomeya imitator; assembly: GCF_032444005.1. NCBI lineage: Eukaryota > Metazoa > Chordata > Amphibia > Anura > Dendrobatidae > Ranitomeya > Ranitomeya imitator. Next base: position 82,547,050 of record NC_091284.1, on the reverse strand, counting down.
GAGCCTTTCTGGTGTGTCTTTTTACATAGACTTGATCACCTGGTTCCAACTTGTGACTTCCTTCTGTGTTGTCAGGATCTGGAAGGGAAGCAAAAACTTGTGCATGCACCTTAGTTAATTGTTTCTGAAGATTTTGCACATAAGAAGTCAATGACTCAATATTTAACACAAGTTGCTGTGGAAAATAACATCCTAAATTGGCAGTCCTGCCAAACAAAATTTCATATGGAGACAGTTTAGTCTTACCCCTTGGGGTATTGCGTATTGAGTAAAGGGCCAGTGGAAGGCATTCTGTCCAAGGCTTTCCTGTTTCAGCCATGGCTTTCTGTATTTTTAATTTTAGAGTTCCATTCATGCGTTCCACCTTACCAGAACTTTGAGGATGGTACGGAGTGTGTAACTGACTTTCAACACCCAACATTTTCAGTACATTTTGAAATATTTCTCCAGTGAAATGAGTACCCCTATCTGACTCGATCACTTCAGGGAGACCGTAACGGGGTATCAGTTCGGCAACTAGCTTTACAGCAGTGTTTTTAGCTGAAGCCTTCCGAACTGGATAGGCCTCTGGCCACCCCGAGAACATGTCCACACATACCAACACATACTCATACCCATTACTTTTTGGCAGCTGGATAAAGTCTATTTGTAATCGCTGAAACGGGTAGAGAGGTCGGACGTGGTGCTTCATAGGGGTCTTTGTTGTCTGTCCGGGATTATGTGCCAGGCATATAGCGCATGCAGCACAATAGTCTCTTGCATAGTTGCCAAAACCTGGAGCCAACCAGACTTGCTTTGCCAGTAGTGTCATTGCATTTGCAGACACATGAGTAGGGTGGTGCAGTCCACCAACTACAATCGGATACCAGGCTCTAGGTAGACATATTAGTCCATCTTTCTTCCAAATTCCCGCTTGTTCTTCTGCCCCTTCCTTTTTCCACCTGTCCCTCTCCTCTTCTCCTGCATCTTCCTGTGCTTGTCTCAGTCTAGCTTCAGTATTTTCTGTGGGGTTTACAGTATGAACCTGTTGTAAGGGTTTGACAGCTGCTGCTTTGGCTGCTTTATCAGCCCTATCATTTCCCCTAGATTCCCTAGTGTCGAGTCTCACATGTGCAGCTACCTTGATTACTGCTACTTCTTTTGTTTCTTGTGCAGCCTCTAAGATCTGTTTGATCAGAGAAGCATGTTTTACAGGTTGTCCTGACGCTGTCATGTAACCTCTAGCTCTCCAGATTACTCCAAAATCAAACACAATACCATGTGCATACCTAGAATCAGTGTATATATTAGCTGTCTGGTTCTCAGCTATTTTAAGAGCTTCAATCAATGCTGTTAGTTCTGCTTCTTGTGCAGACTGTTTCGGTGGAAGTGGTTCTGCTTTGAGAGTTTCAGATTCTGACACAACTGCATACCCTGTATGGAAGTTACCTGTGTCATCTGCAAACCTACTACCATCTATAAACAGCTCTAAATCTGGATTTTGAAGTGGTGTTTCGGATACATTGGGTAAGCCTACCGTTTCTTGTAAAATGAGCTCTGTACAATCATGTGTGTCTGTAGGGAAAAAATTTGCGTGTGGATCAGTGTCCTTATTCCCCCCTTCAGACTCGAGAGGTAGCAGTGTAGCTATATTGAGAGTCTGAAGCCTAGCAAATGTGATAGTAGAGGGGAGCAACAAAGAACACTGTAGCCGCAAATGTCTGGCCATGGAAATGTGTTTTGGTTGGACCTGGTTTAATATCCCATAAACATCATGTGTAGTTTGAACTGTGAGTGGATGCTCTAGGACAATTTCTGATGCTTTGTCCAACAATAGTGAGACAGCAACAACTACACGTACACAGGTTGGCGCTGCTCTAGCTACGGGATCTAACCTTGCTGAAAGATATGCAATTGGTCTTTGTTTCCTTGCATGCTTCTGGGTAAGAACTCCTGTAGCATGGGAATCAACTTCTGCAGCCATAAGCTGAAACGGTTTGGTGTAGTCTGGTAGCCCTAACGCTGGAGCTGAAACAAGGGCATCTTTTAATTGTTGGAACGAAATCTGACCTTCTTTTGTCAACAAATAAGGTTCACTTTTTACACAGTCATACAGTGGTTGCATTAGTTGACTGGCATGTATAATCCATTGTCTACAATGAGACACTATTCCTAAAAATGCTCGTAGCTGTTTATGATTTCTAGGCTCATTCATCTGTCTTATTGCTTCAGTTCTTTGTGGTGTAAGATGCTTTTTACCTTGAGAAATGCAATGACCTAGAAAGACCACTTTGGTCTGACAAACTTGTAGCTTTTGTCTATTCACTTTACACCCTTCTTTTTCTAGAAAACATAGTAAACTCACAGTGGACCTTTCTGCAGTTTCTAGATCTGGGCAGCAAAGTAGTAGGTCATCCACATACTGCAAAATTACTACCTGTGGTTCGGGTTCAAACCTCTGAAGGACTGTTTGTAGGGCATTTGAATAAAGAGTAGGGGAGTGTATCATTCCCTGTGGAAGGCGTGTCCACGCCAACTGTTTGCCCTTAAATGTAAATGCAAACAAATGCCAACTATCTTGGTGTAAAGGAACCGAGAAAAATGCATTTGAAAGATCTATTACAGTAAATACTTGAGAACTGGCTGGTATCTGTGATAGTAACGTATGAGGATTGGGTACAACTGGGGTGATTGGATCTAGAACTTTGTTTATTTCTCTTAAATCATGTACCATACGATATTTGGGCATAGAACTCTTATCAAGAGTTCTCTTTTTGACTGGATACAGAGGAGTGTTAGCAGGTGATTGTATCTCTACCAAAACTCCTTTCTCTTTATATCCCTCTATCTGTTTTGTAATCGCTAGTTCCTGCTGGGCACTCACAGGGTATTGTCTGAGCTGTGGGAGAACAGTTCCTGGTTGCACAGATAGTTTTACAGGAGAGATATGCAATAGTCCCACATCGGTGTCACCCTGTGCCCACAGTGTTTCTGGGACCATTGAGAGGTCTAGATCTGTGGTGTACTCTTTTTCTTCAGCATAATCCTCAAAAGCCTGAATTCTAACATATTGTTCTAATGTTTCTGCATCATCAGGGATAGTCAGTATAACTGTGCCATCTTCCCTAAAATTGATGTTAGCTTCTAATTTCTTTAGGACATCAGTTCCTAACAAACATGTTGGGGCACCTCTGGCATACAAAAATCTGGATGCAAAACATTTAGGTCCTAATGAGACCTCTAGGGGCACAGTATATGGCAGTGTTCGAATTACCCCATCATAACCCTCAGCAAAAGTTGTTTGTTCTGAAATATCTTCCGGATTCGGAAGAAAATCTTGATTCAAAATTGAGGAAGTTGCACCTGTATCTATCAAAAATGGAATCTCTCTCCCCCCCACATTCACCTGTATCATAGGTCTTCTAGCTGATAGGGAAGTTTGTAACACATCGAGTCAATCTGAATCTGGTATGGGACCATCTATGATGGTAGATTTCTGCTGGTTGTCCGTTTGGGGAGGGTTATTTCTGGGAACAAATTTGCCTGACTTTATATCTGCCAACTTCTTCCTGCACTCTCTTTGGAAATGACCTGGCTTTTTACAGTAGTGGCAAGGAAAGTTGTGTCTCACTCTTCCTCCTGTATTAGCTTGTGCTATTCTAACAGGCTTACGATTCTCTCTCATATCCATGACTATTCCTAAACATCGTTGTTTCACAATATTTGGTTGTTCAATTGTTCTCCAATCTGGAGTAGAGGATTTAAATTTTTCTCTGATTTTCGGATCTAGCCCCTCTATTAATTGTTTTGTAAAAAGTCTCCTTACTGAAGCATCAGTCAAATCCAATCCTTCATCCCTAAAGCTATTTTCTAATTCTTGACTATATTCTTCAATACTTTGCCCAAATTTCTGCATAATCACACCCGTAGATCCCCTTTCCCTCTGTTTTTCTCTCATGAAAATTATTAATGCCTCTGTGAACTGGGTACCTGATGCTTCTGTCTGTAAGGCACCCCCTTCTGCCACTGGTCTATTGGGCTGTAGGTGTGTCAATAATTCCTGAAAAAGTCCGGGGGACATTTTCATTCTACATAATTCTTCCCTGTCCGCCCAGACCCCAGCATGAGTCTGCATGATTTGTTGTATGTATTGTGCAAATCGGATGGGATATTGAGTGGGATCAGGCGCATTATGCAGGAGGGACATACCTTCAGCAGGGGACCAAGGAAAATACTGTCGGGTCTGGTGATATCTAGTTCCCATTACCCCGTCAGCACCAGGTTCCCTAAAGGGTCTTGGTACTACCCTAACAGGGGCAAGTACAGCGCCATGTCTAGGTGTACCACAGACTAGGCAATCATTTCTCCAATCTGGATTTTGTTGTCCACAGTGTGAACATACCCATCCTCCTACCCCACCAAGATTGGGATACAAGGCTGGAAATTGTTTTCCTCCTTCTGCTCCTCCAGATGGTACAAATGATTGGGCTTTTGGATCTAGGTAAGGTGGTGGGATTATGTCACAACTTTTTCCCTTCCCCATAATCCATTTGGAAGTGTCTGGATCATACTTCCAATTCTCCTCTTTAGCTGTTTTTGAGACCTCTATCATACAGTGTATGATTTCTTCCCACCCATTGTCTTTGATAATTCCACCTCGTTCTTTACTCAGTTTTTCCCATTCTGTACTGAACATAAGTGCTTCTGAAATTCCCAATTTTTCTCTTACCCTTCTAATCTGACTTCTGACTGTCTTCCCACATCTTTCCTGTATGATATCTGCTGCTTCCACTTGTCCTAAGACGGTTTTTGTCTGTTTATTTCCCATTTTTCTTTCTTTTTTTTTTTTTCAATATTAGCTATTTCTACCCCAGGTGACGTTTGGACAATCACTTATCCTAGGTGATGTCTCGTTGCCTTCTCTCCTAGGGAGCTAAAATATTGAAGGGCTGATCTGCTCCATTCTTTCTAATGTGCAGAATGTACTTAAGTGCTATTATGCACGCAAACAGACCCAGCAACACCATACAGATCACAAAACTTTCTGTGTCAGTTAGCATACTTGTCCCAGGCTCATGGACCCGCGTCCTGGGCTCATTCTATCAAACCTTATCCAGAAATGAAGGAGGTTAAGCACTTAAATGAGAGTCAAGCATGGGCGGAGGTCTCCCCGAAAGGACGCAACCACATGACCCAGTTAGGCTGACTTCCGTGTATAAGGCTTATACCCCAACTATTTCGGCTTATTTTTCTACGCACTTTTGCTCTTCTTTCACAACATACCACAACCTTCACACTGTTCACACACTGCCAGGGACAGGACTCATAAATCTATACAATATAGTAACCCGAGTTTTATAGGTATCTACTCACTACTAGACTAACCCAGCGTGACACGGCTCATAGAGATCTTTCGGATAATACAAGGCAGATAAAAGAGAACTAATAATGTCTCTTACCTGGCCAGGTTTTTCAGTTCATTTGCCGTCCATTATCCCAGATCTCCATTGTCCGTATCTGCAGGTGAATCTCGAGCAAATACTCTCATCTCGGGTCCCTGTTCGGTGCGCCAAAGAAATGTTAAGTCCTTCTCAGTCCCTGGCTTACTAGAGGTAGGGATCCTGAGTAAATGACACGCAAACAAGGTATTGTGTGATCATATACAGGGGAAGCCCAGGAGCACATCTCTCTCTCTGGGCTTTGCCCTCCCTTTATATAGAAAAGAATTATTCTTTTACAGACATGCGCACAAGCGCTCATATTTCACTATCTCTTACATAAACAATCTATACCAGTCTTTATCAGTAGAAAGTTACATCATCTGGAAGGTGAATGAAAGGCTGCTATTGAAAGAAGGAATGCACACATGATTACTTCCATAAAAGGAAATGTCAAGTCAGCAGAAATGTATCTTGTTGTAAGCGAGATTTCTCAGGAAGAAGACAAGATGGATTCCTTTAGTTCAGTCTGATCTCCACAGCCCCAATGGGGACAGTGATGATGTCTGCTGCAAAATATGATGGCGCTATATAAGCAAAGCGTAATAAATAATAATAAATAAAACCACAAGAACAATGTGGCTATTAGCAATCAACTTCAAAACAGCTCTGAAAAGCATGCTAGCGCAGTCAGTATTCAGAAACCTTGTGCCCACCCAGTATGCACATCTATACTCTTGGAAAGAGTTTACTTTGCCAGACTTTAAAGGGAACCTGTCACCAGGTTTGGCCACTATAAGATGCGGCCACTGCCTTTCAGGGCTTATCTACAGCATTCTGTAATGCTGTAGATAAGCCCCTGGTCCGACCTGCAAGATAAGAAAAATAAGTTTTATTATACTCACCCGGGGGGGCGATCCGTTGCGGTCCGGTAGGATGGGTGTCGCAGGTCTGGGTCCGCCGCCTCCCATCTTCTTGCGATTATAGAATGCTGTAGATAAGCCCTGAAAGGCAGTGGCCGCATCTTATAGTGGCCAAACTTGGTGACAGGTGCACTTTAATTTAGCCTGACAGTTGAGTAGAGATATAAATGCAAAAAAACAATAATCATGCAACATATATATTTTTTAACATAAATGTGTGTTTTGTCAGTGAAGCTGGATGTATATCAGGATTAGGGACGCCTATAGCTCCTTTGCTCTAATGTAGATAGCGCAGCAATGATATTATTCCTCAATCCTCCACAGAGATCTCACATGATTAACCATGAACTTGAGCTTCTAGTCCTGTGGATGGATGTGGTCGTATTTGTCTTTTCTGGCTGGCCTCAGGTGTTAGAATCGTAGGTTATTACATGCGAGGCGCATTGAAGAGGCTGTATCTGCTCCCTGTGGAATCAATGGAAGAATCTGAAATGGAAATTATCTGATTCAATCATGCGAAAAGCAATATATGCATTTCAATGACAGCCAACAAAGCTTGCATTGTCTCCATGGTCAGCAAATATGTTGGAGGTTAGTGGCAGGTGCTCTGCTTCCACATGAATATTATCCATGCAGAAATAAAGTCATAGAGCAGAAAAGATGGTCAGGAGGGGGTTTGACACCCTATTTGCGTTTTTCAAGTAATGTCACTGAATTTCTTAAAAAGACACTATTATTTAATCTAAATCTAAAGTATATTTTACTATCTAGTTTATACATTAAGAATAAAAACAAAAAGCAGCCGCAGGCATAAGCGTTCCTGGGTGCCGTGCCTCCTAGGTAATAACCAAACCTCTATATACTGTAGAAGAAAAAAATGGAGGCAGCATACCAGGTAAAGGTGAAAAAAGTGCTAATAATTTAATTTAATAGCCCAAAATTGCGACATTTCAGCTCAAGATTGTGATTGTGAGAATTTATACAGTCCATTAGGTACAATGAACCTTAATTTACCAGTCCATATGTAGGTGACCTGTCAGACCCGTTACGTCTTTTGGCTTTGTGCGCTGTATGGTATATACAAATAATGAGGCTCTATTCAACAATGATTGAACAATGTTCAATAGCTTGATCATATTGCCATCTATTGTACAGGCAAACCACTACTGCAGGCGCTCTCTAGGAGGCCTAGAATCGATCATGTACACAACCTATACTTGGCTTTGATCCTCTGATCTCTGCACAATTTTAACTTTAATCCATTTTATGCTATTACAGATTCAAATAAAAGAAAATATAAGGAAACGCTAATTAAATAATATTTAACAATATACATACTATGTGGTAAAAAGACTTTACATCTCCAAGAGTTATTATAACTTCCATTCTAAATCCATAGACATTGCTTTGGAGTTGGTCTCTTTGCATCTATAATAGCCTCAACTCTTCGGGGAAGGATTTCTACAATAATTTGGAGGTCTCTGTGGGAATTTTTGCCCATTAGTTCAGCAGAGAATTTGTGAGATCAGATAGTAATGTTAGATAACAGCCAGGGTTCACAATCTCTAGTTCCCTGAGGTGTTGAAGGGGTTGAGGTCAGGACTCTGTGTGATCAGTCAGGTTCTTCCAAATACACCCAACCATGTCTTTTTGGACATTGATTTGTGCACTTTAGTATCAGCAGAAAGGGACCTTCCCCAAACTGTTCCTACAAAATTGGAAGCTATAATAATCTAAAATGTCTTTGGGAAAAATTAGAAGGATGATGATAAATAAGCAAATTGGGGCTTCATCCTGGATGGGGGACCCACCCTTTGGGGACATCATATTGTGCACAGAGGGGATGTCACACACGTGGATTCAGGGCCGCCATCAGGGCATTACATACCTGCTCACCGGGCCCCTACCGGCAGCCGCAGGCTGAACCGGGCCCTTAGCGGCGGCCAGGGCTACAGCTGTTCAACGCTATTGACGTGCGGGCCCGCGCCCGCACGTCAATAGTTAACAGCCGCCAGCCGCAGCGTGCAGGTCGCCGGCGTCTGACGTCATTGTCAGTCGCCAGCGAGTGCAGTGTGCACGCTGCAGCTGCGTGGAGAGAGCAGGAGCGCGGCAGGTAAGCAGAACTTTTTTTTTTTATTATTGAGAGCGGCGATCCGGGTGTGGGGGAGGGGGGGCCAGGGCAGTAAAGCTGGACACAGGGGGGGCAGAAAGCTGGACACAGGGGGGGGGCAGAAAGCTGGACACAGGGGGGGCAGAAAGCTGGACACAGGGGGGGCAGAAAGCTGGACACGGGGGGGGGGGGCAGAAAGCTGGACACGTGGGGGGGGGGCAGAAAGCTGGACACAGGGGGGGGCAGAAAGCTGGGCACGGGGGGGGCAGAGTGCTGGACACAGATGGGGCAGAGTGCTGGACACAGATGGGGCAGAGTGCTGGACACAGATGGGGCAGAGTGCTGGACACAGATGGGGCAGGATTGGACACAGATGGGGCAGAGTGCTGGACACAGATGGGGCAGGATTGGACACAGATGGGGCAGAGTGCTGGACACAGATGGGGCAGAGTGCTGGACACAGATGGGGCAGAGTGCTGGACACAGATGGGGCAGGATTGGACACAGATGGGGCAGAGTGCTGGACACAGATGGGGCAGAGTGCTGGACACAGATGGGGCAGAGTGCTGGACACAGATGGGGCAGAGTGCTGGACACAGATGGGGCAGAGTGCTGGACACAGATGGGGCAGAGTGCTGGACACAGATGGGGCAGAGTGCTGGACACAGATGGGGCAGAGTGCTGGACACAGATTGGGCAGAGTGCTGGACACAGATTGGGCAGAGTGCTGGACACAGATGGGGCAGAGTGCTGGACACAGATGGGGCAGAGTGCTGGACACAGATGGGGCAGAGTGCTGGACACAGATGGGGCAGAGTGCTGGACACAGATGGGGCAGAGTGCTGGACACAGATTGGGCAGAGTGCTGGACACAGATGGGGCAGAGTGCTGGACACAGATGGGGCAGAGTGCTGGACAGAGATGAGGCAGAGTGCTGGACACAGATGGGGCAGAGTGCTGGACACAGATGGGGCAGAGTGCTGGACACAGATGGGGCAGAGTGCTGGACACAGATGGGGCAGAGTGCTGGACACAGATTGGGCAGAGTGCTGGACACAGATGGGGCAGAGTGCTGGACACAGATGGGGCAGAGTGCTGGACACAGATGGGGCAGAGTGCTGGACACAGATGGGGCAGAGTGCTGGACACAGATGGGGCAGAGTGCTGGACACAGATTGGGCAGAGTGCTGGACACAGATGGGGCAGAGTGCTGGACACAGATGGGGCAGAGTGCTGGACACAGATGGGGCAGAGTGCTGGACACAGATGGGGCAGAGTGCTGGACACAGATGGGGCAGAGTGCTGGACACAGATGGGGCAGAGTGCTGGACACAGATGAGGCAGGATTGGAAACAGATGGGGCAGAGTGCTGGACACAGATGGGGCAAGATTGGACACAGATGGGGCAGAGTGCTGGACAGAGATGGGGCAGGATTGGACACAGATGGGGCAGAGTGCTGGACACAGATGGGGCAGGATTGGACATAGATGGGGCAGAGTGCTGGACACAGATGGGGCAGGATTGGACACAGATGGGGCAGAGTGCTGGACACAGATGGGGCAGAATTGGAAACAGATGGGGCAGAGTGCTGGACACAGATGGGGCAGGATTGGACACAGACGGGGCAGAGTGCTGGACACAGACGGGGCAGAGTGCTGGACAGAGATGGGGCAGAGTGCTGGACAGAGATGGGGGCAGAGTGCTGGACAGAGATGGGGCAGAGTGCTGGACAGAGATGGGGCAGAGTGCTGGACAGAGATGGGGCAGAGTGCTGGACACAGATGGGGCAGAGTGCTGGACACAGATGGGGCAGAGTACTGGACACAGATGGGGCAGAGTGCTGGACACAGATGGGGCAGGATTGGAAACAGATGGGGCAGAATGGAGACAGATGGGGCAAGATTGGAGACAGATGGGGCAGGATGGGGAGATCATATGGGGCAGAATGGATACTCATGAGGGCAGGATGGGAGAACATATGGCTGGAGCCTGGAATGAGACACACGGGGGCTATGATGGCGAATATTACCATAGGGGCTAATTAAGGGATATTATTATTGCAGTAATGTATTTATTTTATTTTTTGAGTACACTGTTTTAAATGGGGGGGCGGTCCTGTTACTGTGTAGAGTGATACTATGTTGCCTTCTTCATGTGGTGTAATGTAGAAGTTGGGAAAATTAAGTAATGTGTTCTACAAGCGGAACTCGAGATAACTGTTTTATTTCCTGCAGAGACGAGTCCTGGCTGGATGAAGTGATGGCGGTCTGTGCTGGATGAAAGATGAAGGACTTCACCTAGAGACGTCACTGGTGAGTCAGTGTTACCTATACACTGACACTATACACTGTATACTATATACAGAGGTCCTGTGTACAATGTCACCAGTGATCACTGTATTACCTATACATTATATACAGAGCTCCTGTGTGTAATGTCACCGGTGATCACTGTATTACCTGTGCACAGACACTGCTTACTAATTACAGATCTCCTGTGCATAATGGCACTGATGGTGATAGTATTGTGTTTTTTTTTATTACTGATCAGTAGTGTAGTATTCAGTCATTGGTGGTAATATGTGGTCTGGTCATGGTGTAGCGGTATTTGTTCCTTGTATTTTATATTATTCGATCACTGTGGTGGTAATATGTCATCTGGTCATACTGCTGTGGTATTTGTTCCTTGTATGTAGTATTATAGGTCATTTTAAAAATTGAAAAATAAATAAAAATATACCTAAATTGTATTGCATATTTTAACAAATATTTAATAGGTTACAGCAGAGTAGGGCCCGGCCAAAAGTGTCTACCGTGTAATGGTGGCGGCTTAAAAAATCTTTTGGCCAAAACAAAAGCTGCTGGCTATATGTGTGATCTGGTGATGGGAACTGTCAATGTGTGATAGATGAGAAGTGGAGATTTTCCAAGAGAGAGCCTGGAGGCGGGGCTGGAGCCTGGGCGGAGTTTCAAGGGGGCCCTGAAAATTTTGCCAGTATGGGGCCCCAAAATTTCTAGTGGCAGCCCTGCGTGGATTGTGGACCCAATGTGCCACAATCCAGGCTTACTGTTAGGTTAGGAGTCGAGTTTCCTCTGCTGCACAGGGGGAATCTCGATCCGTCTCTGCTGCGGTCTCCCATTCTCCTCCAGCCACAGTGGAGTCTGCTCAGCAGGGACGTCGCTCCCAGTGTCTTGCTCGCTCTCACTCTGTACAGAGAGTTACTGCTGCTTCTTCAGCTCCTGCCATTAAAGTCAGTGCTGGTCAGCGGCGAGCGGACTTCCCTGGGACTAAGTCCTTGTTTGCTCACACTGAGCATGCCCAGGGCAAGATCTCCCGTTGGAGATCGAGGGTCATGTGCTCTGGCTCTGCAGCGCATTCCATTGGTTCTCTTGGCAGGCCCTGGAAGGGCAAAGTTTCTGTGGCCACTTCCTGTCCTGCAATTATATAAACTGCGCATGACCGCACGGCCATGCGCTAGTGTACAATTGAATACGTGTGTTTGTTGTGAGTGCAAGTCGTTCATTAAATACCCCTACCCTATTGTATGACTGTTCAAGTATGGAGTATGGCTGCTATCTAGCGCCCGACAAATCACTCAACGTGTCACACACGTATCAGCGTCTATTGCTGTGACCGCCAGTGCGGCGCCACGCGCCAGTAGTGCGCTTCCTGACCCACGTCTGGGTGCTTAGTGGTGCCTGCCAGCACGGCACAGTTCGCACTTCGGTGCTCTAATTATAAGAGTTGCCTAACACACCCTGTTGCGGTGTTGTGTCAGCAAGTGGTCTAATCGGACTTCAATCCTAGTTGGGGTTAAGTTCGCTGACTGCTTGCTCGCCTTCTATGTGCGGTACCGCGATCCTGTGACGCAACAGGATCGCTTCCTTCACGTTGGGTGAAGTTTAATCCACGCGAGTATACTTATGAGTACCGCCATATAGTCCGTCATTACTCAGCAGCAGGTTCCATCTCTGCACGGTAGACCCCGGGCTACGAACGCACCGTACACTATCAGTCTTATTATTTGGTGCGTTCCGCTAGCCCTAACATTACACTAGCGCCAGGGTCTGGCTAGTAATGACGGACAAACAGCAATCCCTGCGGTATATACAGCAGCTGGAGGGTAGGTTGGCGGCTCTCGAGAGCGCAACCTCAGCTGTGGATGTTACCGCAGTTGCTGTACAGGCTGCCAGCGTGGCTGCAGCAACTTTGTCCATTGCCACCCCTGTTCCGACATTTTCTCGCCTCCCGCTGCCAGAAAAATTTTCTGGTAATAGCAAATTTTGTAGGGGATTCGTGAGTCAGTGCTCTATTCATCTCGAGCTTCTGGCTGCACGTTTCCCCACAGAGCGGGCTAAGGTGGGATTTATTGTGTCTCTATTGTCGGACAGGGCGTTGGAATGGGCTACGCCGCTGTGGGAGCGTGGCGATCATGTGGTGCAGAGTGCTCCTCTGTTTTTGAGCACTTTAAAACAGGTCTTTTTAGGACCTCAAGTCACCCATGACACTGCGCTCCAACTGCTGGCATTAACTCAGGGTGAGTCCTTGGTCAGTCATTTTGCCGTCCAATTCCGCACTTTAGCATCTGAGCTGGAATGGTCGGATAAAGCTCTTATCCCCATATTTTGGAGGGGCTTGGCTGACCATGTAAAGGACGCTCTGGCCACTAGGGAGATTCCTGCCACACTGGAGGAGTTAATAACAGTCTCCACTCGAATTGACCTCCGTTTTAACGAGCGGAGGTTAGAGCGAGCCCAGTGTAGGCAGAGGTTTCGGCTGGCTCCTACTTTCGCCAAACCTCTGGAATCTCCGGTCCTGGTTCCTGAGTCACATGAGGCCAGGGAAGTGTCACAAGCGGGACCTAAGTCCCGGACCGCTTGTGCACTCAGGGTCTGTCATTTTTGAAAGCAGTCTGGACATTTAGCCACCAGATGTCCTCAGCGGTCGAGGAAACGTCAGCGTCTAGTGGTCGTAGGTGGAGGTACACTAGACACGGCGACGTTTGCCTCTAAATTGTCCTTTAAGGGGACAATTACTATAGGCTCATTCTCCCACTCGGTAGAGCTCTGCGTGGATTCTGGGGCGGAGGGCAATTTTATGTCTTCTGCCTTCGCCCAACGCCACGCAATACCTCTGGTTATGCTAGCTCAACCTGTAATGGTACGAGTGGTGAATTGGTCGACTCTGCCCTCACAGATAACTCACCAGACCATCCCTTTTACTCTGTCCATGTCGCCATCTCATCAGGAGATTATTTCTCTGCTCGTCATTCCAGAGGGAATTGATGAAGTCCTGTTGGGAATACCTTGGCTACGGTACCACTCTCCTCATATCGAGTGGTCCTCAGGCAGAATTCTGGGATGGGGTGAATCTTGTGGGGGTAGGTGTCAGAGGGAGTGCGTTCAGGTAGCTACAACTGAGGTACCCGCAGATCTTTCCTCTCTCCCCAAGCAGTATTGGTCGTATGCAGACGTATTCTCCAAAAAGGTGGCGGAGACCCTTCCGCCCCATCGCCCCTATGACTGTCCTATTGACCTCTTGCCTGGTGCTGAGCCTCCCCGGGGTCGAGTCTATCCGCTATCTCTCCCGGAGACGGAGGCAATGTCACAGTACATCCAGGAAAATCTGGCAAGAGGGTTCATCAGGAAGTCAGTGTCACCTGCTGGGGCAGGGTTCTTCTTCGTGCAGAAGAAGAGTGGGGAATTGCGTCCATGCATAGACTACAGGGGTCTTAACGCCATCACCGTTAAGAATAAATACCCTTTGCCTTTGATATCTGAACTGTTCGATAGGCTTCGGGGAGCAAGGGTATTTACTAAATTAGATCTGCGGGGTGCTTACAACCTGATTCGCATCCGTGAGGGGGACGAATGGAAGACGGCTTTTAACACCAGGGATGGGCACTATGAATATCTGGTGATGCCCTTTGGGCTCTGTAATGCCCCAGCCGTTTTCCAAGACTTTGTGAACGATATCTTCCGGGATATGCTTTCCACCTCGGTCGTAGTCTATCTGGATGATATACTCATCTACTCTCCAGATATTGACTCCCACCGGAGAGATGTTTGCAAAGTCTTCGACCTCCTACGGGCAAACTCCCTCTATGCCAAGTTGGAGAAGTGTATGTTTGAGCAGGAGTCCTTACCTTTCCTAGGCTACATAATCTCAGCCCAGGGATTGGCTATGGATCCTGCCAAACTACAGGCTGTGATGGACTGGCAGGAACCCCATTCTCTTAAAGCGGTGCAGCGCTTTATGGGGTTCATCAATTATTATCGCCAGTTCATCCCGCATTTCTCAACTTTGGTAGCTCCCTTGGTTGCCCTCACCAAGAAGGGGGCGAATCCCAAATTGTGGTCTGAGGAGGTCTCCAAGGCTTTTATCTCTATAAAGTCACACTTCGCTAGCGCTCCCATTCTTCATCGCCCCGATGTTGATAAGCCATTTATCATGGAGGTGGATGCCTCTTCTGTTGGTGCTGGAGCAGTCCTCTTCCAAAAGGATGCTCAAGGTCGGAAGCATCCTTGCTTCTTTTTCTCCAAGACCTTCGCACCAGCAGAGAGGAATTATTCCATCGGGGACAGGGAGTTGCTAGCCATGAAGTTGGCTTTCTCGGAGTGGAGACATCTCTTGGAGGGAGCACGTTTTCCCTTCCAAGTCTTCACAGATCACAAAAATTTGGTGTATCTGCAGACAGCTCAGCGGTTGAATTCTCGCCAGGCCAGATGGTCCTTGTTCTTCTCCCGGTTTAATTTCACCCTCCATTTCCTTTCTGGGGAGAAGAACATTCGGGCCGACGCTCTCTCTCGCTCCGTTGTGTCATCTGCGGAGGAGGAGGAGGAGCCTTGGCTTATTGTCCCCACCGAGAGTTTGAGAACCGTGGCCCCGGTTTCGCTGGAGTCTGTGCCCCCGGGCAAGACTTTTGTTCCATCTAGTTTGCGACCGGAGGTTCTCTCTTGGGCGCACTCGTCCAGGGTGGGTGGACATTTTGGTACTAAATGGACATCAGAGTTACTGGCGAGGACATACTGGTGGCCGCATATGGCTCGTGATGTCGCGGAGTACGTTCGGGCGTGTGTCTCTTGCGCCAGGAACAAGACTCCTCAGCAACGGCCAGCTGGGTTGCTTTATCCTCTGCCCGTGGCTGACAGGCCCTGGGAGATGGTCTGGATGGACTTTGTGGTTGGCTTACCCAAGTCTCGTAATTGCACCATTATCTGGGTGATCACCGATCATTTTTCCAAAATGGTGCATTTGGTGCCTCTTCCACGGCTACCATCTGCACGGGCGTTGGCTGTCTTGTTTATCAAGCATATCTTTCGCTTACACGGTATGCCAGACAAAATTGTTAGTGACCGGGGTCCCCAGTTTGCGTCTCGATTCTGGAGGGAGCTATGTCGTCTACTCAGTATTGAGTTAAATCTCTCTTCGGCATATCATCCCGAGACGAATGGGTTGGTAGAAAGGGCCAACCAGACCTTGGTCACATATCTGCGACATTTTGTTTCTGCCAGACAGGATGACTGGGCATCCTTGCTACCATGGGCAGAGTTTGCACTTAACAATGCTGTAGCCGACTCTACCGGTCAGACTCCATTCCTCTTAAATTACGGCCAGCATCCGCGTGTTCCTGTGCCCATGCCTGTGTCTTCCGCTGATCCCAGGGTGGCAGACTGGGCTGTGGAGGCACGGGACATTTGGGATCGCACGCAGGATGCCATTCGGGCCTCCAAGGAGAGAATGAGGTCCTCCGCCGATGTTCATTGGCGCCCCGCTCCGACTTTTGCCCCTGGTGACTTGGTGTGGCTCTCCGCCCGTAACATCAGGCTGCGAGTTGAGTCCACTAAGTTTGCTCCTCGCTACTTGGGTCCCTTCAAGGTTCTCGAACAGGTTAATCCTGTGGTCTACCGCCTGGCTCTTCCTCCACGCTTGGGTATCACCGACACCTTTCATGTGTCCCTCTTGAAACCCGTATACATGTCCCGGTTTTCCGAGTCATCTGCCGGGACATCGGGTTCGTCTACGGACGATTACGAGGTGAACGCTATTTTGGGGTGCAAGGTGGTACGCGGCAAAAAGTTTTATTTGGTGGATTGGAAGGGTTATGGTCCAGAGGACAGGTCTTGGGAGCCTGCTGAAAACATTCGGGCCCCACAGCTCATTGCTGCCTTCGAGCGTAGCGAGGCCCAAGGAGGGGGGGGGGGGGGGGGCCCTAGGAGGGGGGGTAATGTTAGGAGTCGAGTTTCCTCTGCTGCGCAGGGGGAATCTCGATCCGTCTCCGCTGCGGTCTCCCATTCTCCTCCAGCCACAGTGGAGTCTGCTCAGCAGGGACGTCGCTCCCAGTGTCTTGCTCGCTCTCACTCTGTACAGAGAGTTACTGCTGCTTCTTCAGCTCCTGCCATTAAAGTCAGTGCTGGTCAGCGGCGAGCGGACTTCCCTGGGACTAAGTCCTTGTTTGCGCACACTGAGCATGCCCAGGGCAAGATCTCCCGTTGGAGATCGAGGGTCATGTGCTCTGGCTCTGCAGCGCATTCCATTGGTTCTCTTGGCAGGCCCTGGAAGGGCAAAGTTTCTGTGGCCATTTCCTGTCCTGCAATTATATAAACTGCGCATGACCGCATGGCCATGCGCTAGTGTACAATTGAATACGTGTGTTTGTTGTGAGTGCAAGTCGTTCATTAAATACCCCTACCCTATTGTATGACTGTTCGCGTATGGAGTATGGCTGCTATCTAGCGCCCGACAAATCACTCAACATGTCACACACGTATCAGCGTCTATTGCTGTGACCGCCAGTTCGGCGCCACGCGCCAGTAGTGCGCTTCCTGACCCACGTCTGGGTGCTTAGTGGTGCCTGCCAGCACGGCACAGTTCGCACTTCGGTGCTCTAATTATAAGAGTTGCCTAACACACCCTGTTGCGGTGTTGTGTCAGCAAGTGGTCTAATCGGACTTCAATCCTAGTTGGGGTTAAGTTCGCTGACTGCTTGCTCGCCTTCTATGTGCGGTACCGCGATCCTGTGATGCAACAGGATCGCTTCCTTCACGTTGGGTGAATTTTAATCCATGCGAGTATACTTATGAGTACCGCCATATAGTCCGTCATTACTCAGCAGCAGGTTCCATCTCTGCACGGTGGACCCCGGGCTACGAACGCACCGTACACTATCAGTCTTATTATTTGGTGCGTTCCGCTAGCCCTAACACTTACTCAGGTCGGGCGTAGCTAAGAGGCTACCTGGTTTTCTCTAAAGCTTTTGATGGTCGAGTTAGGCCGGAGTCACACTACAGCGAGATACGGCCGAGTCTCGCAGGTTAAAAACAAGCTCTGGCACCGGCACTCCAGAGCGGAACGTGCAGCTCCATGTATTGCTATGCGGCCGCACGCTCCGCTCTGGAGTGCCGGTGACAGAGCTTGTTTTTAACCTGCGAGACTCGGCCGTATCTCGCTGTGTGTGATCCCGGCCTTAGGCTTGCCGCCAGGTACCACTCTTATGCAGTTTCTGGTACTGCATCAGCTGACCCCAAGGGTCAAGATCGCAGTCACGGACTCAGAGTCACTGGCAGAAAAGGTTTTGGATACTGATATTAATGGAATAGATATCGGAGCTTGTACAGATGGTATGGATTCTGACAGATTCTGGTTCACCAGACAGGATGGACACTGGCCCTAGTTCAGACAACAGGGGTTTCAAGAACAGGATCTGGTTCAGACAACACAGGTTTCAGGAATAGGTTCTAGTTCAGACAGCATGGGATTCAGGAACAAGTTCTGGTTCAGACAACACGGGTTTCATGAACAGGTTCTGGATCAGACAACGGGGTTTCAAAGACAGGGACCTGGCAACATACTAGTTGCACACACACAAAGTAGGGAAACTACAGGGGTTGCTCAGGCACCGCCCTACTGGGGATGGTGCCTTATATACCTGATGCCTCCCAGTTATAGGCTGAGAGCATTTTCAAAGGGCACATGCTGCCCCTTTAAAAATTGGTGAGCGGGCATTAGGCTCGGCGCTGGCAGACCTGCACAGTGTGCTCAGCCAAAGAGATGCAGGAAGCCACAGCAGGGAAAGGGTACATCGCTATTCTATCTATCTATCTATCTATCTATCTATCTATCTATCTACTAGATAGACAGATAGTGTGATGATGTAGAATGGATTTTTTATTCCTCTGGGAGCTGTGTATGGGATGTATACTACTGATGATGCATACAGTAGGGCTGTTGCATCATCTCTTCAGCTTAATGATGTGTCACTTTGTGGGGTACCACATCCATGAACACCACACGCATTACAACACACTCAATTCATAAAGAATGACTGATCCAGTGAGAATTGGTGAATCATCAGCTCTCATATTTTCAGAAATGTTTGCCTTTTTTATTTTAGACTACAACTTCCTTTCCTCCCACGTTGGGCTGCTGGAGTCACTATAGGGACACTGATTATATCCTGCCGACAGCACGATTCTGAGAATATGGATTGTGTGGTGTCACAAGAACTTCTCAGCTCTTTTCTTTTGCAGAGCTGACCTCTACACCAATAGACAGGATGCAATTATAGGGAAAGTGCTATAACACTGACAGTGAGTTACAAAACCATACTGGATTATTTCTACTGTTAGAGGGGCAGACACACTATTGGTACAACCTGTGCAGCCACACAGGGGCCCAAATGGTAAGAGGATTAGTCCCACCTGAAAAGCAGCAAGCTCCTACAGTCACAGACACCATAAAGGGATACATTATAATGAGCTATTGGACCTCAATGGGCCTATGCAGTGTTATGCACAGTGGCCCTCTTCTGTCTGTGTCTGCCCCTGTACTATCATATTGGTAACACTAACCACTGTTTTTTTTTATTTCATTTCTCTATATATTCAAAATAAAACTTAGCTCTGGAGCTATTTTAGGCTCTAACATCTTGTTTTAGGAAAATCACATGTACATTAGCAGCAATAGATTGACTCACACTCTCTCTTTTGCATTGATGCATTTAATGAGTGTGTGAAAAGGTCATTATGAAGAGAGGAGGAGGAAGTCACCTGTGACATGTATTGTGATTAGTGGATCCTGTGCTATCAGATGTATTATTTTTCTCTAAATTCCTTTCTTTACTTAACCCCTTCATGACCCAGCCTATTTTAACCTTAAAGACCTTGCCGTTTTTTGCAATTCTGACCAGTGTCCCTTCATGAGGTAATAACTCAGGAACGCTTCAACGGATCCTAGCGGTTATGAGATTGTTTTTTCGTGACATATTGGGCTTCATGTTAGTGGTAAATTTAGGTCAATAAATTCTGTGTTTATTTGTGATAAAAACGGAAATTTGGCGAAAATTTTGAAAATTTCGCAATTTTCACATTTTGAATTTTTATTCTGTTAAACCAGAGAGTTATGTGACACAAAATAGTTAATAAATAACATTTCCCACACGTCTACTTTACATCAGCACAATTTTAGAAAAAAATTTTTTTTTTGCTAGGAAGTTATAAGGGTTAAAATTTGACCAGCGATTTCTCATTTTTACAACGAAATTTACAAAACCATTTTTTTTAGGGACCACCTCACATTTGAAGTCAGTTTGAGGGGTCTATATGGCTGAAAATACCCAAAAGTGACACCATTCTAAAAACTGCACCCCTCAAGGTGCACAAAACCACATTCCAGAAGTTTATTAACCCTTCAGGTGCTTCACAGCAGCAGAAGCAACATGGAAGGAAAAAATGAACATTTAACTTTTTAGTCACAAAAATGATCTTTCAGCAACAATTTTTTTATTTTCCCAAAAAAAAAGAGAAACTGAACCACGAAAGTTGTTGTCCAATTTGTCCTGAGTACGCTGATACCTCATATGTGGGGGTAAACCACTGTTTGGGCGCACGGCAGGGCTTGGAAGGGAAGGAGCGCCATTTGACTTTTTGAATGAAAAATTGGCTGCACTCTTTAGCTTTGGAGAGCCCCCGTGTGCCTAAAAATTGGAGCTCCCCCACAAGTGACCCCATTTTGGAAACTAGACGCCCCAAGGAACTTATCTAGATGCATAGTGAGACCTTTAAACCCCCAGGTGCTTCACAAATTGATCCGTAAAAATGAAAAAGTACCTTTTTTTCACAAAAAAATTCTTTTAGCCTCAATTTTTTCATTTTCACATGGACAACAGGATAAAATGGATCCTAAAATTTGTTTGGCAATTTCTCCTGAGTACACCGATACATCACATGTGGGGGTAAACCACTGTTTGGGCACATGGTAAGGCTCGGAAGGGAAGGAGCGCCATTTGACTTTTTGAATGAAAAATTATCTCCATCGTTAGCGGACACCATGTCGCGTTTGGAGAGCCCCTGTGTGCCTAAACATTGGAGATCCCCCACAAATGACCCCATTTTGGAAACTAGACCCCCAAAGGAAGTAATCTAGATGTGTGGTGAGCACTTTGAACCCTCAAGTGCTTCACAGAAGTTTATAACGCAGAGCCATGAAAATAAAAAAAAAAATTTCTTTTCTCAAAAATGATTTTTTAGCCCGCAATTTTTTATTTTCCCAAGAGTAACAGGAGAAATTCGACCCCAATATTTGTTGTCCAGTTTCTCCTGAGTACGGTGATACCCCATATGTGGGGGTAAACTATTATTTGGGCACTTGCCGGGGCTCAGAAGTGAAGTAGTGACGTTTTGAAATACAGACTTTGATGGAATGCTCTACGGGCGTCACGTTGTGTTTGCAGAGCCCCTGATGTGACTAAACAGTAGAAATCCCCCACAAGTGACCCCATTTCGGAAACTAGACCCCGAATTGAAATTATCTAGATATGTGGTGAGCACTTTCAACCCCAAAGTGCTTCACAGAAGTTTATAACACAGAGCCATGAAAATAATAAATACGTTTTCTTTCCTCAAAAATAATTTTTTAGCCCAGAATTTTTTATTTTCCCAAGGGTTACAGGAGAAATTGGACCACAAAAGTTGTCCAGTTTCTCCTGAGTAAGCTGATACCCCATGTGTGGGGGTAAACCACTGTTTGGGCACACGTGGGGGCTCAGAAGGGAAGTAGTGACTTTTGAAATGCAGACTTTGATGGAATGGTCTGCGGGCGTCACGTTGCGTTTGCAGAGCCCCTGGTGTGCCTAAACAGTAGAAACCCCCCACAAGTGACCCCATTTTGGAAACTAGACCCCCAAAGGAACTTATCTAGATATGTGGTGAGCACTTTCAACCCCCAAGTGCTTTACAGAAGTTTATAACGCAGAGCCGTGAAAATAATAAATACGTTTTCTTTCCTCAAAAATAATTTTTTAGCCCAGAATTTTTTATTTTCCCAAGGGTTACAGGAGAAATTGGACCCCAAAAGTTGTTGTCCAGTTTCTCCTGAGTACGCTGATACCCCATGTGTGGGGGTAAACCACTGTTTGGGCACACGTTGGGGCTCAGAAGGGAAGTAGTGACTTTTGAAATGCAGACTTTGATGGAATGGTCTGTGGACGTCACGTTGCGTTTGCAGAGCCCCTGGTGTGCCTAAACAGTAGAAACCCCCCACTAGTGACCCCATTTTGGAAACTAGACCCCCCAAGGAACTTATCTAGATATGTGGTGAGCACTTTGAACCCCCAAGTGCTTCACAGACGTTTACAACGCAGAGCCGTGAAAATAAAAAATCATTTTTCTTTCCTCAAAAATGATGTTTTAGCAAGCAATTTTTTATTTTCTCAAGGGTAACAGGAGAAATTGGACCCCAGTAATTGTTGCGCAGTTTGTCCTGAGTATGCTGGTACCCCATATGTGGGGGTAAACCACTGTTTGGGCACACGTCGGGGCTCGGAAGTGAGGGAGCACCATTTGACTTTTTGAATACAAGATTGGCTGGAATCAATGGTGGTGCCATGTTGCGTTTGGAGACCCCTGATGTGCCTAAACAGTGGAAACCCCTCAATTCTAACTCCAACACACCCCTAAACCTTATCCCAACTGTAGCCGTAACCCTAATCACAACCCTAACCCCAACACACCCCTAACCCTAACCACAACCCTAATTCCAACCCAACCCTAACCCTAAGGCTATGTGCCAACGTTGCGGATTCGTATGAGATTTTTCAGCACCATTTTTGAAAAATCCGCGGGTAAAAGGCACTGCGTTTTACCTGCGGATTTACCGCGGATTGCCAGTGTTTTTTGTGCGGATTTCACCTGCGGATTCCTATTGAGGAACAGGTGTAAAACGCTGCGGAATCCGCACAAAGAATTGACATGCTGCGGAAAATACAACGCAGCGTTCCCGCGCGGTATTTTCCGCACCATGGGCACAGCGGATTTGGTTTTCCATATGTTTACATGGTACTGTAAACCTGATGGAACACTGCTGCGAATCCGCAGCCAAATCCGCACCGTGTGCACATAGCCTAATTCTAAAGGTATGTGCACTCGCTGCGGAAAACGCTGAGGATCCGCAGCAGTTTCCTATGAGTTTACAGTTCAATGTAAACCTATGGGAACCAAAAATCGCTGTACACATGCTGCAGAAAAACTGCACGGAAACGCAGCGGTTTACATTCCGCAGCATGTCACTTCTTTCTGCGGATTCCACAGCGGTTTTACAACTGCTCCAATAGAAAATCGCAGTTGTAAAACCGCAGTGAAATGCACAGAAAAACCGTGGTAAATCCGCGATAAATCCACAGCGGTTTAGCACTGCGGATTTATCAAATCCTCTGCGGAAAAATCCGCAGAGGACCAGAATACGTGTGCACATCCCAAACCCTAACCCTACCCCTAACCCTACCCCTAACCCCTATCCCTACCCCTAACCCTAGTTCTTACCCCAACCTTAGTGGAAAAAAAATATATTTTTTTTTATTGTCCCTACCTATGGGGGTGACAAGGGGGGGGGGGGTCATTTACTATTTTTTTTATTTTGATCACTGAGATATAACCTATCTCAGTGATCAAAATTCACTCTGGAACGAATCTGCCGGCCGGCAGATTCGGCGGGCGCACTGGACATGCGCCCGCCATTTTGGAAGATGACGGCGCCCAGGAAAGAAGACGGACGGACCCCGGGAGGCTAGGTAAGTATAAGGGAGGGGGAGATCAGGGCCGGGGGGGGCGTCGGAGCACGGGGGGGTGGATCGGAGCATGGGGGGTGGATCGGAACACGGGGGGGGGGTGGATTTGAGCACGGGGTGGGGGATCGCTGTGCGGGGGGGTGGATCGCTGTGCGGGGGGGATCGGAGTGCAGGGGGGTTTGATTGGAGCATGGGGGGTGTGATTGGAGCACGGGGGAGCGGACAGGAGGACGGGGGAGCGGAGCACAGGACGGAGGGGAGCGGACCACAGATCAGGGGGCTGGGGGGGCGATCGGTGGGGTGGGGTGGGTGTACATAAGTGTTTCCATCCATGGCCGATGATATTGCAGCATCGGCCATGGCTGGATTGTAATATTTCACCAGTTTTTTAGGTGAAATATTACAAATCGCTCTGATTGGCAGTTTCACTTTCAACAGCCAATCAGAGCGATCGTAGCCACGGGGGGGTGAAGCCACCCCCCCTGGGCTAAACTACCACTCCCCCTGTCCCTGCAGATCGGATGAAATGGGAGTTAACCCTTTCACCCGATCTGCAGGGACACGATCTTTCCATGACGCATATGCTGCGTCATGGGTCGGAATGGCACCGACTTTCATGACGCAGCGTATGCGTCAAAGGTCGGGAAGGGGTTAAAGGGAACCTGTCACCCCCAAAATCGAAGGTGAGCTAAGCCCACCAGCATCATGGGCTTATCTACAGCATTCTGTAATGTTGTAGATAAGCCCCGATGTATCCTGAAAGATGAGAAAAAGAGGTTAGATTATACTCACCCAGGGGCGGTCCGGTCCGATGTGCGTCGCAGTCCGGTCTGGGGCCTCCCATCTTCTTACGATGACGTCCTCTTCTTGTCTTCACGCTGCGGCTCCGGCGCAGGCATACTTTGTCTGCCCTGTTGGAGCAGAGCAAAGTACTGCAGTGGGCAGGTGCCGGGAAAAGTCAGAAAGGCCCGGCGCCTGTGCATTGCAATACTTTGCTCTGCCCTCAACAGGGCAAAGTACACCTGCATCGGAGCCTCAGCGTGAAGACAAGAAGAGGACGTCTTCCTATGAAGATGGGAGGCCCCGGACTGGACCGTGACGGCCATTGGATCGGACCGCACGCCCAGGTGAGTATAATCTAACCTCTTTTTCTCATCTTTCAGGATACATCGGTGGCTTATCTACAGCATTCCAGAATGCTGTAGATAAGCCCCTGATGCCGGTGAGCTTAGCTCACCTTCGATTTTGGGGGTGACAGGTTCCCTTTAAAAGGAACCTTATGATAATTCCTGATAGGACATGGAGTTACAGTCTAAAAAAGCTTCAGTGTGAAAATTGCCAGATTACTAATTTTTTTTTAAAGACAGATCATGATATGAAAACAATGCCCCAAATACAAGATATAACACAAAAAAATAATTAAACTATAGGACATTTTGTGATTAATATTGCTTATAGGTGTGAGAGGCGTAAAATGTGGAAATCACCTGTCATCTAATTTGTATAGTTAATTGATTAATTAAGTTCTCTTGCCATATAAATGACAATTTAATTGGGCAGCACTGTGGTCCTGGGTTCAATTCCCACCAAAGACAACATTTGCAAGAAGTTTGTATGTTTTCCCAGTGTTTGGGTGGGTTTGCTCCAAGTTCCCAGTTTTTCGTCCACACATCAAATGCATGATGATAAGGAATTTAGATTGTGATGTTAATATCTGTAAAGCACTGCAAATAGAGAAGAGTTGATTTGCTAAAATTAGAATTTGCTTATTTGTGTGGATTTTTTCTTGGAAATTCAAATCACAGCAAAGTTATTCTCCTCTAATTGAATGTCATGTATTATGGTCTGGCATCTTATCAGACCATAATAAATGTAAGATGTAAAAAACAAACAAAAAAAAGTATACTTGCCTCACCACTCACCTGTCTGACCCCTCCACTGCCAACCATGAGGTTCTCAGAGTCGTTTCTTCTTTCCACCCTTGTGAGCTGCATCTCCCAGACCTTAGAGGTCACTGTGCATGGCATGTTGTGCAGTGAACTCTGAGGCCTGGTCATGGCTGGGAGTCCTGGCTGCCAGTGAACAGATTTTTGGTGATCTAGATCATTTGACTCCATTCACCAAAAAGATTCAGCCCTTTTGGATCCCAAATGGATCACTAATAAATGTGTTCACAGGCAGGTTGTCACGGGCTGGGTGGTGGAACCACTGTGTCGTGGACTAAGGAAAGCCTGGAGGGGCTAACTAGGAGCCTCACCAAATCCGACATTGGATGCACAGCGACATATGATACCGTGATCCGAGGATGGACTAAGGAGGTGGTCCAGGTTCTACTCCAGAACTGACCTTTTGAAGATGACAGCTGACCCCCTAGAATTGTTAGGTGGGACAGTCCGAAGGAAAGTCCAGTAGATGCAGCCAGGCGCTGAAGGAACACGGGAGACATGGATGCAGACGCGATCAGCTGACGTACAAATGAGCACTAGAAACTGAAGCTGGACCTGCTGATGAAGAGATGAGATCTAGCAAGTGCGGCTGGACCGGCTGATGTAAAGATGAGAAATGCAAGTGTGCCTGGACTGGCTGACATAGAGATGAGCAGTAGCAAGTGTGGCTGGACCAGGTGGCACTGAGATGAGCCCTAGCAAGTGCGACTGGACCGGCTGAGGTAGCGATGAGAACTGGCAAGTGAGGCTGGACCGGCTGATGTAGAGAAGAGCCCTAGCAAGTGTGGCTGGACTGACTGTCATAGAGATGAGCACTGGCAGGTGCAGGCTGTAAGACAGGCAGGCAGGCATGGCTGATAGGCAGGTATACAGTAACACAAGCACTGGATCCTGAGAACTAACAAGACTGTTTAGGAAAAAACTCACAACGTTATACAGGCACCTGCCTTAAGGTAGAGGTGCCTTAAATAAGGAGTGTCTCCAAGCCATTGCCTGAGGACACTTTTGGACGGTGCGCGTTGTCCCTTTAAGTGGACGGGCCGACACGTGCGCCGTAAGCACAATTCCTGGGAATCTGCATGCACCCTAGGCATCAGCAGCCGAAGCATGAAGTGAGGAATGGGAGCCTTGGCGGTGAGTAAGTCGGGAAGAGTGACAGCAGGCAGAGAATAGGTGAAGACATATTTAAGATAAAGTCACCGCAGTTCGATCCAGTCAAAATTTCGCCCACCTATGGCCTGTCAAGGACAGGATTTCAGCTCTACCACCAGATGAATAGCATCATTTTATTCCCAGTTACAACTAATCGAAAACTGCAGATGGCCCTCACTGGGAAGCTTCTTTCGACTCTGGGACCAACTCTTTGTACTGGATCGGATGCGAACAATGCATCTGTAATGAGAAGCCGTGATATCTTTAAAGAACTCTTAGAGGATGTGCCATTAATGAAGAGAGACTGCCATCTGCTGGTGAAATCAGGCTAAACCAAATTGTACTGGATAATTTGAAGGAGGAGCGACTTCACGTGCTGGACTGGATCAGGTAACCCCCAGGAAGGACCTCCTGATATAAAAACCCTTCGTGCCAAAGTGCAAAGAGATTTGGCGCCAGAGAAGAGAACAGAGCAGATGTCCTCCAGGGATGTCTCTGAGGCTAGCGTGACAGGCCTCAGTGGGAAGCCGATGCCAGGGAAGGGTCGTAAATTGCCTGACAAGGCCCGGATTCCGCTCAGGAAGACTCTTGAGCTCCATCTGTATTAGTCAGGATCAGGATCCACGCCTCACACGAGTAAAGCTAAAAAGAAAAAGGAAATGATTGTTTCAGCTCCTCTTGATAAAAAAATCTTTAATTTTTATTCAATAGTAATTAAAACCAGTTACAGAGCAGCTCCTCGGACTACACCAAATCGCACATGGGGACATGAACGATGCGTTTCGATCGCTGCTGCGATCTTTATCAAAGCTGATCGGTGAGCTGGCTTTTTGCTTTTTTATCTGAAAGCTAAAAAGACCAGACCTCGCCTGTCAAGAGCCTAGGCCTAGTTTGCTCTGCTCCAATCCGGAGAGATTTCTGAGCCGAGAAGATCCGTACGGAGACTACAACAGGCGAGGCTCACCTGCGACTGCAGAGGTGCAGTGTGTGAGCAGGGCCATTACTCCCATCTATTATTTACAGTACCGAGGTCTGCTGGGCTAAAGGTCTCAGGTTGGAAGGGGCCGGTTGGTGTATGGACGGCTCAATGGGATTTGATAGACTACTTCAGGAAGAGACTTGCGGCCTAGTGGGAAAGCCCGGTGAGCCCCGCTAGGGACAGATTTGCAGAGAGAGTGAGAACTCAAGTGAGCCACACAACTGGGTGTACCACTGTCTTAACAGAACATTAATGCTATACGTAGAAAGACTTCCTTAGCTTTTTCAAGTTTATTTTTATCTTTGTTTCAATGTTAACCCTCCGTCAGGAACAACTGATCTGACAGGCGCAGCTCTTTTAGTTTCATTTCTCCCTCCTCACCAGATTGTCAGGAAATCCCCCTATACCTTCTTGACTCTTGATGCTTTGTGAAACCAAATATCACAGGTGTACTGCAGAGACTCAGGAGAGCAGATAACTGTGCTGGCTTCTCAGACACATTGTTCCAGAACACGTCACACTATATAAGGTTGGTGTTTTATATGTTTTTAGTCATCACAATTGTTAATTTAGCTTGTTTTATGAATGGATAGTGCAAAGTTTCTGGATATTTCATAGAAAGAAGTAAGGTTTCCTTACAAATGAAAGTGTGCTTCTCAGGCACATTGTTCCTTAACACATATTATCTCTCTTGCTTCAGATTATCTGCTGAAATGGAGAGGAACATGTATGATTTGTCAAAACCCCTTCATGTTAATGAAGTTTAGATGCTGTTAGATGATGATGATGATGATGATGATGTAGACCCCACACTGCATGAGGATTTAGGAGAAGAAAGTGAGATTGATTCTCGAGATGGAAGTATGTGAAATTGATTCTGAAACAGAGCAAGATGGTGAGAGTGACGAGAATGAAGAAAATATAGAAACATATTATATGGGGAGAGATAAAAAAATAAATGGAGCAATAAGTCACCCATGCAAACTGAACGCAGGGTACCTCAAAACATTCTCACTCTCCTTCCTGCAGTTAAAGGAACAGCAAGGAATGCTAAAACTGCAGCTGGATGCTGGAATAGTTTATTCACAGATGACATTCTGGACTCTATTGTTACATACAGAAATCAATATATAGACATTAGAAAGGACAAGTTCATCTGCAACAGAATCATCAAGCCCACAGATGAAATAAAACTGAGGGCTTTTATTGGATTGTTTTACCTTGCTAGAGCTTATAGGGCAAATCGCCACAGTTTGTTGGGGAACTTTGGGTTATAGATAGTGATGGAATAGAAAAATTTGGCCTTAAAGATTCTAATTTGTTGCCTTCCTTTTGACGACAAAACTACCTGAACCCAAAGTAAAACATATGACCGGCTTCCAAAAAATTGTTGAAAACTGTAAGAAAAGCTATTGCCCTGTGGAGAACGTCACTATTGACGAAAAGCTCTCTGGTTGTAGTGGCAGATGTGCATATCGTCAGTATATTCCTTCAAAGCCTAGCAAATACAGAATTAAAATGTATGCCCTTGTTGACGCCAGGAAGACCTACACATACAACCTTGACATTTATGCAGGAAAACAGCCAGAAGGTCCATACCGTGTCAGCAACAAACCCAGTGATGTGAAAAGAATAGCCAAGCCCTTATTTGGATTGGGTTGCAATATAACAGCTGACAATAGGTTTTCAAATCGTGATCTGATTGATTATCCGAAACTGCAGAATCTTTCATACTGTATGTAGGTACTGTAAGAAAAAATAAAAAAAAATTGCTGCCACAGTTTGTAAATGTGAAATGAAAAAAACAGTACAGCAGTATGTTTGCATTCAATTATGGAAAGGTTTTGGTTTCCTATGTACCATGCGAAAATAAAAATGTAATTCTTGTCTCAACGCTTCATGATGATGCCATTGATCCTGGGTCTGAGGCACAAAAAAAAATTGGAAATAATTAAATTTTATAATGCAACCAAAGGGAGTGTTGATACAGCTGATCAGATGTGCTCAACTTTCAGCATCAGCAGAAACTCCAGGCGCTTGCCAAAGGTCATATTTTTCACTATGTTGAATTTGGGTGGTAAAAATTCACAAGTGATTTACCTTGAAAACCAGGTTGAACCACTCCGTAGAAGAGCCTGTCTGAGAAAATTGGCCCATGAACTAGTACTTGGAGAGTTAAGCAGGAGAAGAATGAAAACTATCGGTATCCCCTCTAGCCTTCAAGTTCAGTTCCAGAGATTCCACCCAGAAGATGTTAGTGAAAATCCACCACCTCCCACAAGAAGGCGATGCACCACCTGCACCATGGAAAGCGGATACAGAAGGCTTTCTAATTATGAATGTCTCAAATGTCATAATGCAATCTGCCTGACACATGCAAAAGTGATGTGCAATTCTTGCTCTATGCTCTGCAAATGTGTTTTTTTTCTTCTGGTGAACCTTTAAAATCTAATTCTGACTGATTATGTGTCTAATACCATTTTAGGTACCTTAAGATTAAGCTTTTTCCCCTATATTTACTTTTTAATAATAGTTATGCTTTGAAAACTGGGGACTATTTGGCGGGAGTTGCAAAATGTGTATACTTTTGAAGTTATTACTTTTATAGTAAGTACTAGATGGCAGCCCGATTCTAAAGAATCGGGAGTCTAGAATCCATATATACTTTATTTATTCAAATGTAAGAATAATACAATTAATAAATAATAGTAAGAAAGAACAAAAATAATAGGCAGTATATGGAGAAAACACCAAACAAAAGTTCAAAATTGGTGTGAAAATGTCACTGAACCACTTCACAACTAAATATATATAGTTTTGGTAAATGGTATTATCATTTTTTTGACGAAATTCGGCAGGAGCTTGAAGAGCTCGCAGTAGAAACTTGCTGTGAGGTAAAAATTCAAAAATCACACCAAAATGGCGGGCGGAGTGTGTCACAGTACGGCACGTTTCTGATTGGTCGCTCGCAGCAGGCGGCAACCAATCAGACACTGGACACTGTTGACGTCACTTATCTCCGGACATTAGCTCCGGACATTAGCTCCGGACATTATCTCCGGACATTAGCTCCGGACATTATCTCCGCACATTAGCTCCGGACATTAGCTCCGGACAAAGCCACGGAAGTTGGCACAAATTGCAGGAAGTAGTATTCTAGGCAATTATATATTAGATATGTGTTTTTTTGCACCTTATGATGTGTACTCTAGTCTCTTTTATTACATCTCTATGAAGGTCACTGATCACTTTGGAGCACTGAAATTTAGAAAATTAGATATTATAGGCATTTTTCTTGCCTGTGCCTGACAGGCGCATTGCACCTGAAGTAGTTAGTGAAGGAATTGTTCCGGAAGGAGGGTTAATCTGCTTAGTTACTAACACTAATTGCTCAGAGGTATTTGAAGTTACGGTATAGAAATAAAAAAATATTTAGAATTGAGAGTCCTAAGTGGTTGATACCTTTTAATGGCTATCCGAAAAGATGGTAACAAATTGCAAGTTTTCAAGACTACTCAGGTCTCTTCAACAGGCATAGACTAATACAAAATCTGCACGTATTCATGCACAGTTAGCCATAAAAAGGTATCAACCACTGAGGACTCCCAATTTGAAATATTTTTCTATCTACTGGCTAACACAGTACAAAGATATATATTTCCTGTATAGAAATAGAACTACAATTATTCCCTGACTCTTTCCACCTCGTGCCTCTGTGCATTGCATCCAGACACCTGCATTACACATCACTAGTGATATTTAGGTTTCAATTTAACCCCTTAAGCCCCAAGGGTGGTTTGCACGTTAATGACCGGGCCAATTTTTACAATTCTGACCACTGTCCCTTTATGAGGTTATAACTCTGGAACGCTTCAACAGATCCTGATGATTCTGACTTTGTTTTCTCGTGACATATTGTACTTCATGACAGTAGTAAAATTTATTTGATAAGGCTTGTGATTATTTGTGAAAAAAATGAAAATTTGGCGAAAATTTTGAAAATTTCGCAATTTTCCAACTTTGAATTTTTATGCAATTAAATCACATAGATATGTCACACAAAATACTTAATAAGTAACATTTCCCACATGTCTACTTTACATCAGCACAATTTTGGAACCAAAATTTTTTTTTGTTAGGGAGTTATAAGGGTTAAAAGTTGACCAGCAATTTCTCATTTTTACAACACCATTTTTTTTTAGGGACCACATCTCATTTGAAGTCATTTTGAGGGGTCTATATGATAGAAAATAACCAAGTGTGACACCATTCTAAAAACTGCACCCCTCAAGGTTCTCAAAACCACATTCAAGAAGTTTATTAACCCTTCAGATGTTTCACAGGAATTTTTGAAATGTTTAAAAAAAATGAACATTTAACTTTTTTTTCAAACAAAATTGACTTCAGCTCCAATTTCAATTATTTTACCAAGGGTAACAGGAGAAAATGGACCCAAAAAGTTGTGGTGCAATTTGTCTTCAGTACGCTGATACCCCATATGTGGGGGTAAACCACTGTTTGGGTGCGTGGCAGAGCTCGGAAGGGAAGGAGAGCCATTTGACTTTCCAATGCAAAATTTACAGGAATTGAGATGGGACGCCATGTTGTGTTTGGAGAGCCCCTGATGTGCCTAAACATTGAAACCCCCCACAAGTGACACCGTTTTGGAAAGTAGACCCCCTAAGGAACTTATTTAGATGAGTGGTGAGCACTTTGACCCACCAAGTGCTTCACAGAAGTTTATAATGCAGAGCCGTAAAAATAAAAAATCATATTTTTTCACAAAAATTATCTTTTAGCCGCCAAGTTTTTATTTTCCCAAGGGTAAGAGAAGAAATTGGACCCAAAAAGTTGTGGTGCAATTTGTCCTCAGTACGCTGATACCCCATATGTGGGGGTAAACCACTGTTTGGGCGCATGACACAGCTTGGAAGTGAAGGAGCGCTATTTGACTTTTCAATGCAAAATTGACTGGAATTGAGATGGGATGCCATGTTGCGTTTGGAGAGGCCCTGATGTGTCTAAACATTGAAGCCCCCCAAAATTGACACCATTTTGGAAAGTAGGCCCCCTAAGGAACTTATCTAGATGTGTTGTGAGAGCTTTGAACCCCCAAGTGTTTCACTACAGTTTATAACGCATAGCCCTATCATGCTATAGGGTCAGATCGCTGATCTGACACTTTGCACAGCACTGTGTCAGATCAGTGATCTGACATGCTGGGCTGCAGGCTTACCAGCGCTTGCTCTGAGCAGGCGCTGGTAAACCACCTCCCTGCAAGACCCATTGCTCCGAGGGTCTCAGGGAAGCACGCAGGGAGCCCCCTCCCTGCGCGATGCTTCCCCATACCGCCGGAACACTGTGATCATGTTTGATCGCAGTGTGCCGGGGGTTAATGTGCCAGGGGCGATCCGTGACCGCTCCTGGCCCATAGTGCCGGATGTCAGATGCGATAGTCAGCTGGCACCCGGCCGCGGTCGGCCGCGCTCCTCCCGTGAGCGTGGCCGATCGCATATGACATACTATCCCGTCACTGGGAATTAAGTCCCAGGTCACCTGGACGGGATAGTACATCATATGGGATTAAGGGGTTAACCTAAAATTCTCTATGTTCTTCCACATTCACATTACTACCGGTACTCAAAAATTCATTTTTCAAGGTTAAATATGAATTGTAAATTGCATCACATAAAAATAGGGTTGTAGCTGTAAATTAATTTATTTCAGCTTATCAGGCAGGTTGCCTATTGTCAGTAAAGGTCAAGAACATTGTCTCATCTGTCTGTAATTAATGGAGCTAAGGGTCTGCGTTCAATTAAGAAATTGGCTGTCCGTTCTCGTTGTTCGTCAGACTTTCTGCTGTTCATAACAGGAATACAGGCCCCCACAGTTTTCTGAGGAAACGTTCAACTAACAGATATAGGCTTTATAGTTTCAAATTGGTATGATTTGGGGTTTTATTTTTATTTTTTGGATCCAAGGGATAACGTTTTTCCTTACGGAGAATGACATGTTAAGCATGCCAAGATGAGGAGACTTAAAGCCATTGAAGCATTGCGGCTGTAGAGATGAGTGATAGCCTGGTGCTCTGAGAGGTCTGCCAAATTCAGGCAGCGCCCATGAAGGAGACCCAATTTGGAGTCCAAACATTTAGAAAAATTATAGGCAGATACCAGGAAAAGTGGCATCAGTTGACCTATAGTAGAAATTTGATAATGGCACAGTCACAGTCAGCCATGGGCCATGCATGAGGTATCAGGGTCATGAGGTATCAGGTGGCACAGATATCAGCTTGGTAGAGCACTAATGTTAGAAAAATGTACAGTACACACCTTCTCATTTAAAGATTTTTCTGTATTTTCATCACTATGAAAATTGTTCATTCACACTGAAGGCATCACAACTATGAATTAACACATGGGGAATTATATACTTAACAAAAAAGTGTTAAACAACTGAAATTATGTCTTATATTCTAGGTTCTTCAAAGTAGCCACCTTTTGCTTTGATGACTGCTTTGCACACTCTTGGCATTCTCTTGATGAGCTTCAAGAGGTCGTCACCGGGAATGGTTTTCACTTCACAGGTGTGCCCCTGATGGCATTGATATTGAGCTTGAGATACTCCTGCACCAGCCTCTCCACTCGTTCACAACATTTCAGATTTGTACTCTGTTCTGCTGGTGCATGGGCTGGTCTAGAAAATTTGTTAAACCAGTCACAGAAATTGCTTATGCCACTTACACTGCTGCTGCTAATGTTTTGAGGTAACGCCATGACGATCCTGGGGTCGGGAAGTCTAAAAGTGCGATGCACACTGTGTGCCTCACTGCTGTCTTGGGGAAAACCACTCTTCAGATTGTCTGTAACTGTGTTTCGATACAGCATGTATGTGTCCCTTTCCAGGAAGGGAAACATGTGGCTAAATTTACTGTATCTAACAGAGTGGCAATCCAGTAGTCCGCACTATTTCCAACCCTAAGAATATGGGTGTAACGTTGGGTAAAGGATAAGTAAGTGCACAACAACGGTAAGTGGGAGCCCAAACACAGGGAAGAGGGGAGTGGACACCTCTAGGCAGATCTAAAATCACCATCTGCTCTAAACGTCCTTATATAGGTTCTGCACCTATCAACGAGCAGGAACCTAATCCCTGCCTGACCCCAGCAATAGGCCCTACATAGGGAGGTACGGGGTGTGCACTAGTCAGTTTCCACTAAAACTAAAGACAGAGAGGGTTGACGGATGGGGGAAACACTTAGCTTGAGAGGACCACCGAGATGCCATTCCAGCAATACTCCAAGGGTCCTCAGGGAAGACACTAACCGACTGCTAGAACTTCCAAAAAGACTGAGGAAAGTATGGGATAACACCTGCACCATGCTGCAGCAACTGCATGTATTTAAACCTTCAGCACAGGTGTGTGATTAGCAGCAAAAGGTGGAGGTAACTATTAGGTCCTAGAGGGAGAAGGATATAGCTCCATAACAGAGATGCAAAACTCATAGTAACATAGTAACATAGTTAGTAAGGCCGAAAAAAGACATTTGTCCATCCAGTTCAGCCTATATTCCATCATAATAAATCCCCAGATCTACATCCTTCTACAGAACCTAATAATTGTATGATACAATATTGTTCTGCTCCAGGAAGACATCCAGGCCTCTCTTGAACCCCTCGACTGAGTTCGCCATCACCACCTCCTCAGGCAAGCAATTCCAGATTCTCACTGCCCTAACAGTAAAGAATCCTCTTCTATGTTGGTGGAAAAACCTTCTCTCCTCCAGACGCAAAGAATGCCCCCTTGTGCCCGTCACCTTCCTTGGTATAAACAGATCCTCAGCGAGATATTTGTATTGTCCCCTTATATACTTATACATGGTTATTAGATCGCCCCTCAGTCGTCTTTTTTCTAGACTAAATAATCCTAATTTCGCTAATCTATCTGGGTATTGTAGTTCTCCCATCCCCTTTATTAATTTTGTTGCCCTCCTTTGTACTCTCTCTAGTTCCATTATATCCTTCCTGAGCACCGGTGCCCAAAACTGGACACAGTACTCCATGTGCGGTCTAACTAGGGATTTGTACAGAGGCAGTATAATGCTCTCATCATGTGTATCCAGACCTCTTTTAATGCACCCCATGATCCTGTTTGCCTTGGCAGCTGCTGCCTGGCACTGGCTGCTCCAGGTAAGTTTATCACTCAAGAAGGTGCTTGAGCTAAACGCAAAGACCTTCTACAGTCAGATCCAGGATGACTGTCTGTCACACCTGACACACCAGTGACAGTGGGCATCATGTTGAAGATAGGTCAGCAAGAAGGCGCTCATGTGTTGGGCGCTTCCATAAGTTCCAAGTCCATGGTGTGTTCGTGGTGGGGTAACTGTTAGGATTAGGCAATTCAGTACCACAGTGGACATAGAGGTCAGAGCACATACAGTGATCTGACAATAACCCAAAAACATAGAACGAGCTCTGAGACGTGGGAACTCTGTTGACCGCAATCCCTGATCCTCTCCAACAAACACTAGAGGCAGCCGTGGATTGCGCCTAACGCTCCCTATGCAACTCGGCACAGCCTGAGAAACTAGCTAGCCTGAAGATAGAAAATAAGCCTACCTTGCCTCAGAGAAATACCCCAAAGGAAAAGGCAGCCCCCCACATATAATGACTGTGAGTTAAGATGAAAAGACAAACGTAGAGATGAAATAGATTTAGCAAAGTGAGGCCCGACTTTCTGAACAGAGCGAGGATAGGAAAGGTAACTTTGCGGTCAACACAAAACCCTAAAAACCACGCAAAGGGGGCAAAAAGACCCTCCGTACCGAACTAACGGCACGGAGGTACACCCTCTGCGTCCCAGAGCTTCCAGCAAACAAATAGATAAGCTGGACAGAAAAAAAACAAACAAAATAGCAAAGGAAAACTTAGCTATGCAGAGCAGCAGGCCACAGGAACGATCCAGGAGGAAAACAAGTCCAATACTGGAACATTGACAGGAAGCCAGGATCAAAGCACTAGGTGGAGTTAAGTAGAGCAGCACCTAACGACCTCACCACATCACCTGAGGGAGGAAACTCAGAAGCCGCAGTACCACTTCCCTCCACCAACGGAAGCTCACAGAGAGAATCAGCAGAAGTACCACTTGTGACCACAGGAGGGAGCTCTGCCACAGAATTCACAACAGGTAACACTCAAGCTTGCTTCCTCCGCCAACCGTGGACAATAGAGAATCCTCTTCATCTCCTAACTATTGTGCGCCCATCACCTCTTCCTCCTTGCTCTCCTCCATTTGTTCCTCAGCTCCCGCACCTTCACTAACAGTTTGTCTGGTACCATTAGCACCCTTGATCGCTGTAATCCAGCCTCCCATGGCACCTGTCTGTGCAACGATAGGTCAGAACATAGAGATATTGTTTTCCCTTTCGCATCCTTCTCTACTTCCATCTCTTCCTCGGTGACCACCACCTCCTGCAGACTATTCAAAGTGTGCTCCATGTAGATGACCGGAATAGTGATGATGATGATGATGATGGCATCGTCAGCACTAACCATCTTCAAAACTGTGTAGAAGAGTGCAAAGGTCCTTCATCTGTGCTTACTCTGCAAACATGATTTGCACCATATCCGTACTGCGATGGCCCAGGCAATGCAAAAGGACATACTGCACCAGGATTTGTCGCTTCTGCCACAGTTGCTGCAACATGTGCAGAGTTGAATTCCTCTGTGTTGGCACATCGCAAATCATACAGTTAACTGGTAGGTTGAAAGACCTCTATAGCGATGGAAGTCGATCTGTGGAAGTGAGCACACAGCGACTGTGCTTTCTGCAGCAGCGCATCCATGTCAGGATAGTGGAGGATAAATTGCTGTACCACCAGGATGAGGACGTGAGCCATGCAAGGCACATGTGAGACATTGCCCCGGCATAAGGCTACCACTGGGTTCACACCGTTATTGCACACAGCCTTTTCCTGGCTTCAGGTTCAGTGGAGACAGACATTGCTCTAAAATGGCCTGGATAGCTTTCCACAACTCTTGAGCTGTGTGACTGCAATTTCTAAAGTATATTAATTTAAACACTGCCTGATTGCGGTGAGCCCTGGCTGCGCAGTACGAAGGTGGGGGGGATTCTATCTGCACTGTTGGAACACGCGTCTCCTTAAGGGAGAGGTTAAGGGCGCAGGTGGAGGCCCTAGAGGAGATGGAAGAGCCAGAAGCACTGGAGGAAATGTTAGATTCAGAGGTTTCTCCCACAAGCATTGGAGATTCCAAGACTTGTGAAGCAGCCCCTTGCCCGCCTGCCCCCACAGTCACCAAGTGCCCAGTCAGTGAGATGTAATGCCTCTGCCCTTGTTTGCTCATGAAGGGGTCAATGATGAAATGCACCCTGGCAGACATAGATGTTTTCAGGGAATGGGTAATATTGTCTGCAACATGCTGGTGTAGCACAGTTACAGATTTCTTAGAGAAGTAATGGGAATGGGGTAACTGGTACAGGGGGACTTTGACGGCCATCAACCGTTTGTATTCATCAGGCGGAAATGCCGTATTTTCCGTGGACAACAGATTGGAGATGGTGAAATTTGAGTTCTTAGCTTAGGCATGTGTAGGAGAAAACATTCTTTTATGTTACAACTGCGGGACCAAGGCCTGGCTGATGTGCTGAGAGAGGATGGCGTAGGGTGAACTGAACCAACTGCAGGACTGTGAGTGAGGTTATGATGGATTGAGAAAGATGTGCTGTGCTCGGTGAAACAAAAGCAGCAGACATCTCCACTTCCGTAACAGCTGACAGGCTCTCACTCACCCCGACCGTAGGGGTAAACAAGTGGAGGTTCTCCAGCCAGAGACTTATGTGAGAGCACTTGCCAGCATCATGGAAGAGGAAGAGGCAGCAGATGCAGTTAATGCGACAGCCGGTGGTTGGCAAGCCCACTAGTCCACATTTTAGCGCAGTGTAATTCCGAGACAAAGGCATGTTGATCGTGCATGTGTGGCTTCATGCATGTAGTAAAACCAAGAAAAAGAAAAAAAGATCATGTCCATAGAAATGGGAGCACCTCAGACAAAAATAAAAAAATACAAAGTTCTTTATTGATCAGTATGACTCGGTCAGCACATTATTATTGTCCTTTTAGGGCTGTATGGTACTGTGATATCAGTAGTCCGCTGCGTGTGTATACTTTGTACCGCTCCATTTGAGGTTGAGAGTTCTGCTATATATATATTTTTATATTTTCTCATATAGTGCATGTTAATATATCATCTTGTTTGGGATTATTGCATTTGTTTATGCCTATATATCTCTGTCTGTTTGGGAGGGGATTGGGTTGTGGGTTGTCATTTTCCCTATACTAGGATATGACTGCTGTGTTTTTTGGTGTTGTATTTTTAAATGTTTTTAATTCTGTTTTTTTGTGTGTGGTATATAGTCATACTGATCAATAAAGAACTTTGTATTTTTTGATTTTTGTCTGAGGTGCTCCCATTTCTATGGACATGATCTTTTTTTCTTTTTCTTGGTTTCGCTGTAGTTTGCCAAGTCCTTGGTGAGCCCCAGTGTATTATTGCCTAGTCATACGCATTTGGTGGTGCCCTCTACCTGTCTCTATCTCTATCTTCATGCATGTAGTAGTCACATTGTTGCAATTTTTGCCTCTACTGAGTTGTTTTTGGCAAAAATGGCAGATAACATGACTTGGATCATCCTTTGCAGTCTGAAAAATACCCAGGCTAGGCAATCCTTGCCGCACCTGCAAACTGCAGACTTGCGACTAGTGCTGGCCACAGCCACAGTTGTGACTGAGGATGCAGTGCTTGTTGTGGTTGCATCACTCTATGTCTGTGCGGCAAGCCACAAGGCAGGCCCGTACAGACCCCCGGCAGCCCGCACAGAGCCCCGGCAGGCCCGCACAGACCCCCGGCTGCCCGCAGACCCCCAGCAGGCACGCACAGACCCCCGGCAGGCACGCACAGACCCTCAGCAGGCACGCACAGACCCTCGGCAGGCCACACAGACCCCCGGCAGGCCCGCACAGACCCCCCACGGTCACGCACAGACCCCGCACACACACACACGCAGTGTCCGCCCACACTCCATTATAGTGCATCTTTGCACTATGGGAACTTCCGATTCCGGTATCCGATATCGCAAAAGTATCGGAACTCGGTATCGGAATTCCGATACAGCGAATATCGGCCGATACCCGATATTTGCAGTATCGGAATGCTCAACACTAGTGCCTGAACAACAATATTAGCCCTAATGATTTTTATTAGCAAATGGGGCTTCCTGAGTCCTGACCGCAACACAGTATTAGCCCAAATTTGTTTGAGTAGGAAATGTGGACTACTGCTAGCAGAACACTATCAGTACAAACTAGTTAGATGATGGAAGGTCAATTTCACACAGGACAGGTTCCTAAGTAAATGACAAGTTCTCTTGCTACAGCAGCAGGAGCGGCATTAGACTTTGCAATTTTAGATTTGTTTTCATTCTGTTTAGCAGTGAAATATGGAGCAGGAAGTGTCTTAAGGCCCCCATCGACATTACCCTAGAGTCGGTCAAATCTGCTTATATCGGCTGACAGTGTAATGTATATGGGTACAGAAAGATGTTAATAGCCAGAATGATCAGACCTGTACTTCAGTCTCCAATTCTTTAGTTTTCCGGGAAATAGCCACAAGAGTCTGGAGGGGACAGAGGTGTCTGGCAGCAGCTTTCTCATAGAGAACACAGGAGTAGTAGGCTGAGCTGAGTGCATGGGGGAGTTGGGAGAAATAGCTTGGGCATATGTTTACTCTTACAGTACTGCACAAATTTTAGGCAGGGGTGGAAGTAATGTTGGAAAGAAAGAATGCTTTCAGATAATGAAATTCACATAGGTTGCCCCTCAGTAGAATACCCCTGAATTGGGGATATAAGTACCACTAGATACTAGAACATAAATCACATAGTTTTGGTGATAATACTACACAGCAATCCCAAAACAAAAGGTACTTTCTAATAAAATATAGTTTATTATACAGAAATAAAACATACATAGACATCAAATGACAAAAAATATATAAACACAAAATCACAAAAATTCACAAAAAAAGGGTACAAAGGGTACAAAGACCATTAAAAAGAGGGACATATCCATAGGAGAACCACTAATTCTATGATGCTGCGGTGCTGTAAAGAAAAGAGAGGCAAAATACCTCACTAATAGAAAAAGGTCATAGTCTAGTATGGACCATATGTAGTATCATGTGTTTCTGTCTAAGTTTTTAGACCATCCTATATTATACAAGTGACACATATGGTACTCTAAGGGGAGAAGCCCCTATGACTAAAGTGATAAGTGCCGATATCGGCATAACAAGATGTTAGTTACCCGCAGTATACAGTGTAGTCTCTCCTCGGCGTCCCTCTGCCCCAACGCGCGTTTCACTGACGGCTTCTCCTGAATTTTTGTGATTTTGTGTTTATATATTTTTTGTCATTTGATGTCTATGTATGTTTTATTTCTGTATAATAAACTATATTTTATTAGAAAGTACCTTTTGTTTTGGGATTGCTGTGTAGTATTATCACCAAAACTATGTGATTTATGTTTCAGATAATGAAGTATTCATTAGTGATGAGCGAGTATGCTCGTTACTTGAGATTTCCGAGCATGCTCGGGTGATCTCCGAGTATTTTGGGCGTGCTCAGAGATTTAGTTTGTGTCCCTGCAGGCAATCCCCACATGTATTCAGGCTGTCTAGCAGCCGCAAACCATGCAGCTGCGGCGAAACAAACTAACTCTCCAAGCACGCCCAAAATACTCGGAGATCACCTGAGCATGCTCAGAAATCTCGAGTAATGAGCATACTCGCTCATCACAAGTATTCATATATTCTTTTTTAATCAGTGAACAATTTGCAAAGTTAACAAATAAGAGTATAATCTGCACACCACCAATAAGTTATATGAAACAAAAGACAATTTTATTGGTAACAAAGGTAATTTAAAAACAGTTAAAAATACACAGAACAACTCCCCCATGAGGCCTGTCCAAAACAATATCTCATAAATGGTATAGATAACACATGGTGCCTGACACAAGTACACAAAATATAAAGGCACAGCTGGGTTTAATCCATACAAATGTATACACCACCTGTTATTCCATCCCAGTAGGGAAATCCAAGTCCCGGCTACAAGCCTAATAATATAGATAACCCATGGGAGAAAATATAGAAGATAATAAGATATCAGTCCCTGCTGAAGGATGGATAGAGCATGGCCATTGCCCCTAATAAGGCTGTCAAATAAACAAAAAACAAAAAAACCTCAACAGCGTGCGTAGAGAACCCAAAAAGGAACCTATAGTAAGGAGGGTAACTCCGGCAACCAATGCATGGATCAGGACCGCAGGGTGGGAGAACCCAACGCGTATCGCGGTTACAACGACCGCTTCGTCAGGGGTGATAGCTTACCGAATAAAACCTCCGTCTTTATATCCTAAATAGAGCGGCCATCAGTGCGCACCGGTGTATGTGACTACCTCCGAACCGGAAGTAAAGAAACTGGAACCCGCATGGAGGAATGTCAGCGGCGCGATGTACTCGCGCTTGCGCACACGATAGAAGAAACCAAGTGAGGGCAGACGTCTCTGCCCATACTGTTCCAGTGCGCACGCGCCGGAACTATAGCCGGCGGTCCGTATCGGAGCAGAGAGAACAAGAAGGGGAATCGCCTACAGAGGCGTGTGATAATATGAGGTGACAGTGTACTACGGGAAGAAGAGAACAGGAAGGGATATGGCCGACCTAAATCCTAATACTAAAGGAAAAACATATAATTAGCACAATAATCTTATACAATAAGAAATAACAAAAAACACCCAATAACAAAAATAAATATAAAAGGAAATAAACATAAACATGAAAATGAAAATAAATATAACGATAACATAAACAAAAAACACTAACCAATCACCAAACAAAACCCTTATAAACGATAACCATAATACAAAATACACAAATAACCAAGAATATAATATAAAAATACCCATATAACATAGCCTGCCACCCATGGTAGAAATTGCCAACCCTCCATAGACCTAATAGTCCATAAGATATCACTGGTGTCCCCAGAATAGTTCACAATGATAAAGATCCATTGGGAAAAGGGAAAAAAATTCCCGCCGATCAATCCAATTCCACAAAAAAGTACGTCACAAGTCCCGATGTTATCCATTCCAGAAATAAATGCGGTATCCAGTATGTCCAAACATCGAAGTGAAACTTTGGGGGAGACCTTCTCAAGATAGCCATCCAACCAAAAAACCTCGTCAAAGAATCATCCGTCACGTAAGGATCAAACAAGAAGGAGTCCGATATAGAGATCATACAGGGAATGACTATCCCAGGAAGCCTGTAAAAAGGAGATCTTCATTAATGCCCTGAGGTGCTATAGACTTAAGCAGATAAATCCACCGAGACTCCAATTGTAGGAGCCGTTTAT
Organism: Ranitomeya imitator; assembly: GCF_032444005.1. Taxonomy (NCBI): domain Eukaryota; kingdom Metazoa; phylum Chordata; class Amphibia; order Anura; family Dendrobatidae; genus Ranitomeya; species Ranitomeya imitator. The sequence continues at coordinate 82,503,963 of NC_091284.1, read as the reverse complement.
GCAAGGAACCACCCCTCCCAGAGCCCCTAACATGTTCCAAGCCAATAATCTTGGTGTTGGCATAGCTACCACCATGGTGAAGCAGGTAATGAGAGGCCACCGTGGTAAGAGTCTTACCCTTTCGGCTGTCCGCGGCCGCCATGTTAATAGTGGAGAAATGACCCTGCATTCTCCTGCGTAATTCCTGCGAAGTCTGACCTACATAAATGCAGGGACATGAGCATATTAGAGCATAAATGACGTGAGTGGTTTTACAGTTGATATACGATTTTATTCTATGTTGCACCTGATCTACCGGGTTGCAAAAAGAATCACGCGTCGGATGCATGTATGGACACATATTGCAATCCCCGCATGGAAATGAGCCTCTCAAAACAATACCCCGATTAAGTCTTCGTGTGGGTCTATTATAATGGCTTTGGGTAAGAATGTCCTTAAAATTAGGCGCCCTCCTAGCCGTTGTTAGTGGCCGCGCACTGACAACCTGAGATGTTTGAGTGTCAGTGGTCAAAATCCTCCAGTGGTTATTCAAAATCCTACTCACCTGAGACCATTGGGTGTGATATCCCGTGATGAATCGCGCATAGCTATCTGGTCTCCTCTTGTTGGTAACAAGTAAAGAATCTTGTGTCTGCTGTTTTGCCCTCTGATAAGCCCGAGAGATGCATTTTTTAGGATAATTCCTTGTTAGAAACCTTTTAGTCAGGTCCTGGGCTGTCGCCTTGAAGTCCGAATCCTGCGTACAGTTCCGTCTCGCCCTAAGAAATTGCCCAGTCGGAATTCCGTCCCTGGTGTGTTTCGGATGAAAACTCCGATATTCCAGCAGGCTATTGACAGCAGTGGGCTTCCGGTATAGACATGTAGATAGCATGCCGTCCTGACTCTTGACTTCCAGGTCCAAAAAATTAACTACAATGGAGGAGAAATGATGAGTCAAGAAAATATTGAAAGTATTATTGTTAAGGAACCCCAGAAACTGAAGACATTCCTCAGGAGAGCCAGACCAAATGAAAAATATATCGTCTATAAAGCGCGACCAATGTCGCACCCTGCTGTTAAAAATATCAGATGTATAGACGATAGTCGACTCCCACCACCCTAAAAAAAGATTAGCGAAGGCCGGGGCACACCTCGCCCCCATGGCCACACCAGATGTCTGCAAAAAATAAGTCCTGTCAAACAGAAAAAAATTGTGTCTCAAAGCAAAATTAAGCAAATCAACAATAAAAGAATCATGCATTCTATCTGAATTAATCTGTTGGTCAAGAAAGAACATGACTGCATGTATGCCGTCATCATGATTGATGTTTGAGTACAACGACTCAACGTCGCAGGTGACCATGAGCTCCCCTGGTTCTAGTGACACCCCTTTGTACATGCTGATAAAATGCGAAGAGTCTCTCGTATATGATGGCAATACCGCCACAAGCGGCTGCAGAAAAAAGTCGACATAGGTACAAGCCCTCTCACACAAGCTGCCAATGCTGGAGACTATCGGACGACCCGGAGGCTTGTTGGTACTCTTGTGGACTTTGGGTAACATGTAGAAAGTTGGCGTAACTGGTTGTTCTACCCAAATAAAGTCCCGCTCCTGAACATTGATGATCCCCAGTTCAAACGTCCTATCAATGAGTCTCCTCAGCTTGGTGGCATAAACCCCCGTGGGATCAGAGGGGAGCCTACGATAAAAGCGTGTATCGTCCAATTGTCTATGGGCTTCTTCCAAATACATATTATGGGGCCATAGAACAATATTGCCCCCTTTATCCGCTTCCCTGATTAGAAACTCTTTGTTATTCTTGAGGTTCAGCATAGCCCTGCGCTCCTGGTCAGTGAGGTTAATACCAACACCCGACCTATCAGGTAACGCCTCAATGTCCTGTTTAACCATCTCAAAATAAATTTTAACAGCTGGAACAGTAGAGAGGGGAGGACATACCAAAGACCTGTTTTTGTGAGGAAATCGTGGCCTACCTGTGGAGGACTCCCCTTCCTGTAGCAAATCCATAAGATCCTGAAACGTTCTCTGTTCCGTTTGATCAATAGTAGACATACTTTGTGGATGATTATGCAACACCTGCAACGTAATTTTTCTACAAAAGAGAAAAAGATCCTTTATTAGCGTGAATTTGTCCGTCAGTTGTGATGGCGAGAAGGTCAACCCCCTCCTCAATATAGAAGCCTCTACAGTGGTTAATTGATGTTCAGACAAATTAATAATTTGTAGAGTATCAGCATCAAGGTTGTCATACTCACGGAAATTGTCCATGGACTGTGTATTTATTTGCGGTTCTTCCTCCGTTGATTCTGGAACACCGGTCTGGAATTCCTGTTCCTGGTGACTCGAGTGAAGAGACTTGTGTCTCCTCCGCCCCCGTCTGACTCTGGTCCTACTTCTGACTCGCTTTCCGCGGAAGATAAAAAATCGCTCGATAAATGTCCATCCATAGTTGGACCGTATCGTGCTGGCTCCTTCAGATTGGATCTAGTACTCGGCCCCCGGCGCTGATTCCCTTGATGTCTCCAATTAAAAGCCACTTTCCGATCAAAGTCTGACTTGTCTCTTAGAAATTTTGATCTCTTTTTATCCCTGATCTCTTTATCATATTTGTCCAGAGCCTCCTTTAATTTCACCTTAAAAGGCTGGATCTGTGTTATCTCATCAAATTTATTGAGACCATTCTCCAAACTCTTAATTTCAGTTTTAACATGGCACAGGAGTTCTCTATCGTGTGAGATTAATAGATTGATCAAAATCTGTGAACACCGTAACAAGCCGTCCTCCCATGTAGCACGGAAGGCTACTGAGGGCTCCCATGCCGGAAAGATGGGAATTCTCAAACCTCTCGGTACCAAGTTCAATTTAAGGTATTCCTCAAGGCAACGAATATTCCACAATAATTTAATACCTTGTTTTTGCGCCGCCATAAGCTCTGTGGTTAGCCGTGAAAAATCCGACTCCGGACACCCCTGAATAGTATCTGTAAACGCCGCTGAAGCAGAAACTCTCCATGCGGCCTCCCTAGCATCCCAGTCCATCCTGGGACACAACAAATGCGCACCAAAAGGCCCCTATATATCTTAATTATAGATCTAAAAATAATTTAGGTCCTAATAAACCGTGTGCCGCCAAGCCCAGAAAGGCAACAACAAGGATGCCTAGACAGAACAATTATACACAGAAAAAATGCTGGCGCACTACAAATACTACCTATGCACTAATATCAAACGGGGGTGCAGTAAAGTGGCCAAAAGCAATCTAACCAAAAGGAAAAGAAGCCACAATATAATCTGCACACCACCAATAAGTTATATGAAACAAAAGACAATTTTATTGGTAACAAAGGTAATTTAAAAACAGTTAAAAATACACAGAACAACTCCCCCATGAGGCCTGTCCAAAACAATATCTCATAAATGGTATAGATAACACATGGTGCCTGACACAAGTACACAAAATATAAAGGCACAGCTGGGTTTAATCCATACAAATGTATACACCACCTGTTATTCCATCCCAGTAGGGAAATCCAAGTCCCGGCTACAAGCCTAATAATATAGATAACCCATGGGAGAAAATATAGAAGATAATAAGATATCAGTCCCTACTGAAGGATGGATAGAGCATGGCCATTGCCCCTAATAAGGCTGTCAAATAAACAAAAAACAAAAAAACCTCAACAGCGTGCGTAGAGAACCCAAAAAGGAACCTATAGTAAGGAGGGTAACTCCGGCAACCAATGCATGGATCAGGACCGCAGGGTGGGAGAACCCAACGCGTATCGCGGTTACAACGACCGCTTCGTCAGGGGTGATCACAAATGTATACATTTGTATACATTTGTATACAAATGTATACACCACCTGTTGTTCACCCCTGACGAAGCGGTCGTTGTAACCGCGATACGCGTTGGGTTCTCCCACCCTGCGGTCCTGATCCATGCATTGGTTGCCGGAGTTACCCTCCTTACTATAGGTTCCTTTTTGGGTTCTCTACGCACGCTGTTGAGGTTTTTTTGTTTTTTGTTTATTTGACAGCCTTATTAGGGGCAATGGCCATGCTCTATCCATCCTTCAGTAGGGACTGATATCTTATTATCTTCTATATTTTCTCCCATGGGTTATCTATATTATTAGGCTTGTAGCCGGGACTTGGATTTCCCTACTGGGATGGAATAACAGGTGGTGTATACATTTGTATGGATTAAACCCAGCTGTGCCTTTATATTTTGTGTACTTGTGTCAGGCACCATGTGTTATCTATACCATTTATGAGATATTGTTTTGGACAGGCCTCATGGGGGAGTTGTTCTGTGTATTTTTAACTGTTTTTAAATTACCTTTGTTACCAATAAAATTGTCTTTTGTTTCATATAACTTATTGGTGGTGTGCAGATTATATTGTGGCTTCTTTTCCTTTTGGTTAGATTGCTTTTGGCCACTTTACTGCACCCCCGTTTGATATTAGTGCATAGGTAGTATTTGTAGTGCGCCAGCATTTTTTCTGTGTATAATTGTTCTGTCTAGGCATCCTTGTTGTTGCCTTTCTGGGCTTGGCGGCACACGGTTTATTAGGACCTAAATTATTTTTAGATCTATAATTAAGATATATAGGGGCCTTTTGGTGCGCATTTGTTGTGTCCCAGGATGGACTGGGATGCTAGGGAGGCCGCATGGAGAGTTTCTGCTTCAGCGGCGTTTACAGATACTATTCAGGGGTGTCCGGAGTCGGATTTTTCACGGCTAACCACAGAGCTTATGGCGGCGCAAAAACAAGGTATTAAATTATTGTGGAATATTCGTTGCCTTGAGGAATACCTTAAATTGAACTTGGTACCGAGAGGTTTGAGAATTCCCATCTTTCCGGCATGGGAGCCCTCAGTAGCCTTCCGTGCTACATGGGAGGACGGCTTGTTACGGTGTTCACAGATTTTGATCAATCTATTAATCTCACACGATAGAGAACTCCTGTGCCATGTTAAAACTGAAATTAAGAGTTTGGAGAATGGTCTCAATAAATTTGATGAGATAACACAGATCCAGCCTTTTAAGGTGAAATTAAAGGAGGCTCTGGACAAATATGATAAAGAGATCAGGGATAAAAAGAGATCAAAATTTCTAAGAGACAAGTCAGACTTTGATCGGAAAGTGGCTTTTAATTGGAGACATCAAGGGAATCAGCGCCGGGGGCCGAGTACTAGATCCAATCTGAAGGAGCCAGCACGATACGGTCCAACTATGGATGGACATTTATCGAGCGATTTTTTATCTTCCGCGGAAAGCGAGTCAGAAGTAGGACCAGAGTCAGACGGGGGCGGAGGAGACACAAGTCTCTTCACTCGAGTCACCAGGAACAGGAATTCCAGACCGGTGTTCCAGAATCAACGGAGGAAGAACCGCAAATAAATACACAGTCCATGGACAATTTCCGTGAGTATGACAACCTTGATGCTGATACTCTACAAATTATTAATTTGTCTGAACATCAATTAACCACTGTAGAGGCTTCTATATTGAGGAGGGGGTTGACCTTCTCGCCATCACAACTGACGGACAAATTCACGCTAATAAAGGATCTTTTTCTCTTTTGTAGAAAAATTACGTTGCAGGTGTTGCATAATCATCCACAAAGTATGTCTACTATTGATCAAACGGAACAGAGAACGTTTCAGGATCTTATGGATTTGCTACAGGAAGGGGAGTCCTCCACAGGTAGGCCACGATTTCCTCACAAAAACAGGTCTTTGGTATGTCCTCCCCTCTCTACTGTTCCAGCTGTTAAAATTTATTTTGAGATGGTTAAACAGGACATTGAGGCGTTACCTGATAGGTCGGGTGTTGGTATTAACCTCACTGACCAGGAGCGCAGGGCTATGCTGAACCTCAAGAATAACAAAGAGTTTCTAATCAGGGAAGCGGATAAAGGGGGCAATATTGTTCTATGGCCCCATAATATGTATTTGGAAGAAGCCCATAGACAATTGGACGATACACGCTTTTATCGTAGGCTCCCCTCTGATCCCACGGGGGTTTATGCCACCAAGCTGAGGAGACTCATTGATAGGACGTTTGAACTGGGGATCATCAATGTTCAGGAGCGGGACTTTATTTGGGTAGAACAACCAGTTACGCCAACTTTCTACATGTTACCCAAAGTCCACAAGAGTACCAACAAGCCTCCGGGTCGTCCGATAGTCTCCAGCATTGGCAGCTTGTGTGAGAGGGCTTGTACCTATGTCGACTTTTTTCTGCAGCCGCTTGTGGCGGTATTGCCATCATATACGAGAGACTCTTCGCATTTTATCAGCATGTACAAAGGGGTGTCACTAGAACCAGGGGAGCTCATGGTCACCTGCGACGTTGAGTCGTTGTACTCAAACATCAATCATGATGACGGCATACATGCAGTCATGTTCTTTCTTGACCAACAGATTAATTCAGATAGAATGCATGATTCTTTTATTGTTGATTTGCTTAATTTTGCTTTGAGACACAATTTTTTTCTGTTTGACAGGACTTATTTTTTGCAGACATCTGGTGTGGCCATGGGGGCGAGGTGTGCCCCGGCCTTCGCTAATCTTTTTTTAGGGTGGTGGGAGTCGACTATCGTCTATACATCTGATATTTTTAACAGCAGGGTGCGACATTGGTCGCGCTTTATAGACGATATATTTTTCATTTGGTCTGGCTCTCCTGAGGAATGTCTTCAGTTTCTGGGGTTCCTTAACAATAATACTTTCAATATTTTCTTGACTCATCATTTCTCCTCCATTGTAGTTAATTTTTTGGACCTGGAAGTCAAGAGTCAGGACGGCATGCTATCTACATGTCTATACCGGAAGCCCACTGCTGTCAATAGCCTGCTGGAATATCGGAGTTTTCATCCGAAACACACCAGGGACGGAATTCCGACTGGGCAATTTCTTAGGGCGAGACGGAACTGTACGCAGGATTCGGACTTCAAGGCGACAGCCCAGGACCTGACTAAAAGGTTTCTAACAAGGAATTATCCTAAAAAATGCATCTCTCGGGCTTATCAGAGGGCAAAACAGCAGACACAAGATTCTTTACTTGTTACCAACAAGAGGAGACCAGATAGCTATGCGCGATTCATCACGGGATATCACACCCAATGGTCTCAGGTGAGTAGGATTTTGAATAACCACTGGAGGATTTTGACCACTGACACTCAAACATCTCAGGTTGTCAGTGCGCGGCCACTAACAACGGCTAGGAGGGCGCCTAATTTTAAGGACATTCTTACCCAAAGCCATTATAATAGACCCACACGAAGACTTAATCGGGGTATTGTTTTGAGAGGCTCATTTCCATGCGGGGATTGCAATATGTGTCCATACATGCATCCGACGCGTGATTCTTTTTGCAACCCGGTAGATCAGGTGCAACATAGAATAAAATCGTATATCAACTGTAAAACCACTCACGTCATTTATGCTCTAATATGCTCATGTCCCTGCATTTATGTAGGTCAGACTTCGCAGGAATTACGCAGGAGAATGCAGGGTCATTTCTCCACTATTAACATGGCGGCCGCGGACAGCCGAAAGGGTAAGACTCTTACCACGGTGGCCTCTCATTACCTGCTTCACCATGGTGGTAGCTATGCCAACACCAAGATTATTGGCTTGGAACATGTTAGGGGCTCTGGGAGGGGTGGTTCCTTGCATAAACGGCTCCTACAATTGGAGTCTCGGTGGATTTATCTGCTTAAGTCTATAGCACCTCAGGGCATTAATGAAGATCTCCTTTTTACAGGCTTCCTGGGATAGTCATTCCCTGTATGATCTCTATATCGGACTCCTTCTTGTTTGATCCTTACGTGACGGATGATTCTTTGACGAGGTTTTTTGGTTGGATGGCTATCTTGAGAAGGTCTCCCCCAAAGTTTCACTTCGATGTTTGGACATACTGGATACCGCATTTATTTCTGGAATGGATAACATCGGGACTTGTGACGTACTTTTTTGTGGAATTGGATTGATCGGCGGGAATTTTTTTCCCTTTTCCCAATGGATCTTTATCATTGTGAACTATTCTGGGGACACCAGTGATATCTTATGGACTATTAGGTCTATGGAGGGTTGGCAATTTCTACCATGGGTGGCAGGCTATGTTATATGGGTATTTTTATATTATATTCTTGGTTATTTGTGTATTTTGTATTATGGTTATCGTTTATAAGGGTTTTGTTTGGTGATTGGTTAGTGTTTTTTGTTTATGTTATCGTTATATTTATTTTCATTTTCATGTTTATGTTTATTTCCTTTTATATTTATTTTTGTTATTGGGTGTTTTTTGTTATTTCTTATTGTATAAGATTATTGTGCTAATTATATGTTTTTCCTTTAGTATTAGGATTTAGGTCGGCCATATCCCTTCCTGTTCTCTTCTTCCCGTAGTACACTGTCACCTCATATTATCACACGCCTCTGTAGGCGATTCCCCTTCTTGTTCTCTCTGCTCCGATACGGACCGCCGGCTATAGTTCCGGCGCGTGCGCACTGGAACAGTATGGGCAGAGACGTCTGCCCTCACTTGGTTTCTTCTATCGTGTGCGCAAGCGCGAGTACATCGCGCCGCTGACATTCCTCCATGCGGGTTCCAGTTTCTTTACTTCCGGTTCGGAGGTAGTCACATACACCGGTGCGCACTGATGGCCGCTCTATTTAGGATATAAAGACGGAGGTTTTATTCGGTAAGCTATCACCCCTGACGAAGCGGTCGTTGTAACCGCGATACGCGTTGGGTTCTCCCACCCTGCGGTCCTGATCCATGCATTGGTTGCCGGAGTTACCCTCCTTACTATAGATTCCTTTTTGGGTTCTCTACGCACGCTGTTGAGGTTTTTTTGTTTTTTGTTTATTTGACAGCCTTATTAGGGGCAATGGCCATGCTCTATCCATCCTTCAGTAGGGACTGATATCTTATTATCTTCTATATTTTCTCCCATGGGTTATCTATATTATTAGGCTTGTAGCCGGGACTTGGATTTCCCTACTGGGATGGAATAACAGGTGGTGTATACATTTGTATGGATTAAACCCAGCTGTGCCTTTATATTTTGTGTACTTGTGTCAGGCACCATGTGTTATCTATACCATTTATGAGATATTGTTTTGGACAGGCCTCATGGGGGAGTTGTTCTGTGTATTTTTAACTGTTTTTAAATTACCTTTGTTACCAATAAAATTGTCTTTTGTTTCATATAACTTATTGGTGGTGTGCAGATTATATTGTGGCTTCTTTTCCTTTTGGTTAGATTGCTTTTGGCCACTTTACTGCACCCCCGTTTGATATTAGTGCATAGGTAGTATTTGTAGTGCGCCAGCATTTTTTCTGTGTTAACAAATAAGAGAGAACACTAAATAAAATCAATATTTAGTGTAACAGTGCTTTGTGTTCAAAACCATATCCGTTCTTCTAGGTAGACTTGTATCTGCACAGTTTTTGAAGGAACTTGGCAGGGACGTTGTTTTAAACATCTTGGAACAGAAACCATCGATCTTCTGTGGAAGTCACTTGTTGAAATCTTTCTGTCTCTACATGTAATCCCTGATAGACTGGATGACATTGAGATCAGGGCTCTGTGGGGCCATATAATTACTTCTGGGACGCCTTGTTCTTCTTTACACTGAACATAGTTCTTAATGACATTGGCTGTATGTTTGGGGTCGTTGTACGGCTGCAGAATACATTTGGAGCCAATAAGATGCCTCCTTGATGGTAATACATGATGGATGAGGATTTGCCTGTATTTCTCAGCCATGAGGATACCATTAATCTTGAACAAATTCCCAACACCATTTGATGAAATGCAGCAGCCCCAATATGGAAGAAACCTCCACCACTATGCTTCACTCTTCACTGCAGACTCTCATTATTGTACTGCTCTCCAGAACAAACTGCCTTGAGGTACAGCCAAAAGACTCACATTTTGACTACTCAGTCCAAAACACCTCTTGTTAATTTTGTTCTTATGTTTTCACATATAGTTGAGTCACTTGGCCTTGTCTGGCCATGTAGAAGATATGGCTTTTCAGTGACAATCCTTCCATGGAGACCACAGTTCTGAGCTGATTGCACTGCTGGACATCTTCTGATTTTGGTGTGTCTTTCATAGCTGCACTAAATTTCTTTGACTGACCACTGCATCTAAGGGCCACAATACTGCCCATTTCTTTGTGTTTCATTGAAAGAGTTTGAACAGCCCATCTTGAAACCCCAGTCTGCTTTCCAATCTTTTAATAGAAAGCATAGGAACTATGAGTAGCACCACTCCGTGTTCTTGATTTACCCATGTGCAAGGGGCTCTATTGTTGTTGAGCCTGTTGATAAACAATGTCCACGTACCATTGACAGAACATTACCACTTGTCCAGGTATGTTTGGTATCATACAAACTTACAAATAAAATTAGATAAAATACTTTTTTTCTAAATGTTTTTGTACAGTAGCTGTGCCTTTTGTTTTTTTAATCTATATATCTATGCCATATCAGTCAATCAATTGATCGATCCGTTTGTCTACCTGTCTATCCATCTCACATATATCTATGTAATTAGATGGAATGCTGTTCTATCTATCTATCTATCTATCTATCTATCTATCATCTATCAATCTATTTATCTATTATATCTCTATCTATCCATTATCTATCATCTATCTATCTATCTATCTATTTATCTATCTATCTATCTATCTATCTATTATCTATCATCTATCTATCTATCTATTATATCTCTATCTATCCATTATCTATCATCTATCTATCTATCTATCTATCTATCTATCTATCTATCTATCTATCTATCATCTATCTATCTATCTATCTATCTATCTATCTATCTATCTATCTATCTATCTATTATATCTCTATCTATCCATTATCTATCATCTATCTATCTATCTATCTATCTCTTATCTATCTATATATCTACTATATAATTGTCTAAGGGGTACTTCCGTCTGTCCTTCTGTCTGTCTGTCTGTAAAGGTACCTTCACACTCAGCAACTTTACAACGAGAACGACAACGATCTGTGACGTTGCAGCGTCCTGGATAGCGATCTCGTTGTGTTTGACACGCAGCAGCGATCAGGATCCCGCTGTGCCATCGCTGGTCGGAGCTAGAAGTCCAGAACTTTATTTTGTCGCCAGGTCGGCGTGTATCGTCGTGTTTGACAGCAAAAGCAACGATGCCAGCAATGTTTTACATGGAGCGAACAACCAGCTACAACGATAAGTGAGTCGCTGTTACGTCACTGGATCGCTCCTGCATCGTTCTGGAGCTGCTGTGTTTGAAGTCTCTACAGCGACCTAAACAGCGACGCTGCAGCGATCGGCTACTTTCACACTAGCGTCGGGCTCGGCCCTTCGCAGTGCGTCGGGCCGAGGTTCCGACGCTAGCAGTGAATGCGCCGCACAACGGGGGCAGCGGATGCATTTTTCCAGCACATCCGCTGCCCCATTGTGAGGTGAGGTGCGGGGAGGTGGGGGCGGAGTTCCGGCCGCGCATGTGTGGTCGGAAATGGCGGACCGTCAGAAGCAAAAAACGTTACATGTAACGTTTTTTGCTCCCGGCGGTCCACCACAACACGGCGCAACTGTTGTACGACGGTTGCGATGTGTGGCAATGCGTCGCAATGCGTCGCTAATGTTAGTCTATGGGGCAAAAATGCATCCTGCAGACAACTTTGCAGGATGCGTTTTTTCCCCTAAACGACGCATTGCGACATATTGAAAAAATCGCTAGTGTGAAAGTAGCCTTATTCGTTCGCTGATTGGTCTCAGCAGCTGCCTGTCATGGCTGCCGTGACCAATCAGCGACGCGCACAGTCCGGAAGAAAATGGCCGCTCCTTACTCCCCGCACTCACTGCCCGGCGCCTGCATACACCCCTCCAGTCTGCCCTCACACAGGGTTAATGGCAGCGGTAACAGACCGCTTTATGCCGCGGTGTAATGCAGTCCGTTACCGCTTCTATTAACCCTGTGTGACCAAGTTTTTTACTATTGACGCAGCCTATGCAGCGCCAATAGTAAAAACATCGAATGTTAAAAATAATGAAAAAAAAAAAATTATTATATACTCACCTACACCGCCTTTTCCGCTCCTCGCGATGCAACCGGCACGTTCCGGTCGCACGGATGGTCTGGCAGAAGGACCTGCCATGACGTCACAGTCATGTGACCGCGACGTCATCACAAGTCCTGCACGCCTGCGCGGAAAGGACCTGCTGTGACGTCACGGTCATGTGACCGCTACATGGTCATGTGACCGCGACGTCATGACAGGTCCTGCACGACAAGGACCTGCCGTGACGTCACGGTCACGTGACCGCGACACGGTCACGTGACCGCGACGTCAGCACACCCTGGGACCGGAAGATGCCGCCTGCACCCCACACAGGCGACAGTGCTACAACGCGCCTGCGGAAGGTGAGTATATGTTTATTTTTTTAACCTGTGTCATACGTGACTGGGCAATATACTAGAGAGCTGGGCAATATACCACATGGGCTGTGCAATATGCTACGTGGCTCTGTGCTGTATACTATGTCACTGGGCAATATACTACGTAACTGGGCAATATACTATGTGGCTCTGTGCTGTATACTACGTCACTGGGCAATATACTACGTCACTGGGCAATATACTACGTAACTGGGCAATATACTATGTGGCTCTGCTGTATACTATGTCACTGGGCAATATACAATGTAACTGGACAATATACTACGTGGCTGGACAATATACTACGTGGCTGGGCAATATACTACGTGGACATACATATTCTAGAATACCCGATGCGTTAGAATCGGGCAACCATCTAGTTATCTATAATCTATCTATCTATCTATTATATATCTATCTATTATATCTCTATCTATCTATTATATCTCTATCTATCTATCTATCTATTAATTATCTAGCATCTATCTATTATCTATCATCTATCTATCCTATTTCAAAACTATATAGGAATTTATCTGGCAATTTATCTATCAATCACTATTTTTTCAACATTGCTGTAATTTTTCCTCCACCATAGAATAAGAGCTGGCCATAAGTTGGGCAAATGAACTATCTTTTTCTGTAACAGGACCCCTACCAATACTTGCAATTTATAAAATTGGTGTGTTCTTATGCCTGCAGCCTTAGGTCTTGGATTGACTGCTTACTATGCACTGCTTCTAGCTATTCTCTGTATATAACACTGGTCACTAGTCAACCTCAATGCTTTGAGGATAACATTCAGCGTCGGACTGGAGTAGTGTGGGCCCACCAGAGAAAATCATTCTAAGGGCCCACCATGCTTAAGGGGTACTAGCTGCAGAGTCATCCCTTTTTCACTGGATCCTGCATCAAAAAAACGGTCCGTCGGGCAGAGAAAACGTTCAGAGGAACGTTTTTTGCTAGCTACAAAGAGCATCGCTGCGTGGGAACGCCGGTAGGTGAGAATACCGCGATTTTTTTTTTTACCTGGTTTGTGTTGTGTATGCGTTTTCGCAGCGGAAAACCGCTGCGAAGACGCATACACAACAGGTGCACACAGCTTCGACGGGTCCGTCAGAAAGACGGGCCCAGTGCACACGTTTTCCACAATCTGCACAGGATCCGTCATTTCAACGTCTTGATGGATCCTGTGCAGATTTTGAAGATGGAAGTGTGAAAGTAGCCTTAGTTTCCATCTAGTTAAGCACCCTTACCGGCAGCAGATAATTTTATGTAAAACCTAGAACAATGATATTCTATAAGCACAGAAAGATTTTATTATTTAGACATGTGCCACATACACACAATAGACACGACACATACACACCAGTCACACGCTAGACACAGGATACATACATGTGACACACACACCAGTCACACGCTAGCCACATGACTCACTCACGCACCATACATACACCAGTCACACACTAGACACAGGATTAGAGATGAGCGGACCCCTAGATGTTCGGGTCCGGCCGAACAGTTAAAAATGAGACCAGGTTCGGGTACCACAACAGTACCTGGACCCTATTTATTTGAATGGGGGGCCAATACATCCAGTGTTTACCACTCTGTCAGATGCAAGACAGAGCAGCAAACACTGCTTCTGATCCGCCAGTCAGACAGCTGATGTTCACACGCTGTCAAATGATGTGAGCCCACAGCTGTGATCGGAGGTATAAAGTTTACCTCCGTCACTGGCGTCGGCTAACCTCATCGAGGTTACGGCAAGTCACTGAGGCTATGTTCTCAGCCAGGCCCCTGAACTGCGGTGACCTTGGTGAGATCCCCACTAGCACAGTGAGAAAGTCCCACAGTGCAGAGGCGGTGAACTCACCAATGGGCTTTTTCTCACTCCCCCCCTCTTCTCCACACAGCCCTGGATCACCTCTTTTTCCACAAAGCTCATCATCCCCCCTTTTCCACACAGCCTCCTCATCATCCCCCCTTCTCCACACAGCCCCCTCATCACCCCCCCCTTTTCCACAAAGCTCATCATCCCTCCTTTTCCACACAGCCCCTCATCATCCCTCCTTCTCCACACAGCCCCCTCATCATCCCTCCTTCTCCACACAGCCCCCTCATCATCCCTCCTTTTCCACACAGCCCCTCATCATCCCTTCTTCTCCACACAGCCCCCTCATCATCCCTCCTTCTCCACACAGCCCCCTCATCATCCCTCCTTCTCCACACAGCCCCCTCATCATCCCTCCTTTTCCACACAGCCCCTCATCATCCCTTCTTCTCCACACAGCCCCCTCATCATCCCTCCTTCTCCACACAGCCCCCTCACCATTCCTCCTTCTCCACACAGCCCCCTCATCATCCCTCCTTCTCCACACAGCCCCCTCATCATCCCTCCTTCTCCACTCAGCCCCCTCATCATCCCTCCTTCTCCACACAGCCCCCTCATCATCCCTCCTACTCCACACAACCCCCTCACCATCCCTCCTACTCCACACAGCCCCCTCATCATCCCTCCTTCTCCACACAGCCCCCTCATCATCCCTCCTCCACACAGCCCCCTCATCATCCCTCCTTCTCCACACAGCCCCCTCATCATCTCTCCTTCTCCACACAGCCTCCTCATCTCTCCTTCTCCACACAGCCCCCTCATCATCCCTCCTTCTCCACACAGCCCCCTCATCATCCCTCCTCCTCCACACAACCCCCTCACCATCCCTCCTACTCCACACAGCCCCCTCATCATCCCTCCTTCTCCACACAGCCCCCTCATCATCCCTCCTCCACACAGCCCCCTCATCATCCCTCCTTCTCCACACAGCCCCCTCATCATCTCTCCTTCTCCACACAGCCTCCTCATCTCTCCTTCTCCACACAGCCCCCTCATCATCCCTTCTCCACACAGCCTCCTCATCATCTCTTCTCCACACAGCCTCCTCATCATCCCTCCTCCACACAGCCCCCTCATCATCCCTCCTTCTCCACACAGCCCCCTCATCATCTCTCCTTCTCCACACAGCCTCCTCATCTCTCCTTCTCCACACAGCCCCCTCATCATCCCTTCTCCACACAGCCTCCTCATCATCTCTTCTCCACACAGCCCCCTCATCATCCCTTCTCCACACAGCCTCCTCATCATCTCTTCTCCACACAGCCTCCTCATCATCCCTCCTCCACACAGCCCCCTCATCATCTCTCCTTCTCCACACAGCCCCCTCATCTCTCCTCCACACAGCCCCCTCATCATCTCTCCTTCTCCACACAGCCTCATCCTCCCCCCTTCTCCACACAGCCCCCTCATCATCTCTTCTTCTCCACACAGCCCCCTCATCTCTCCTCCACACAGCCCCCTCATCATCTCTCCTTCTCCACACAGCCTCCTCATCATCCCCCCTTCTCCACACAGCCCCTTTCAAGTTACATCAAATAAATTCATCCTCTGACCACTCACACTGAGTCCTGGGTCTTCATTCCTGTCTGTGCAAGGATCCATTGTGCAGCCCCCTCGGTCCTCTACTTACAGGGCTCCAGCAGCCTCAGTCGGCACAGCTCTGCTTCCTGCTATCAGGTCACCGGTCTGATGGAGGCCCCGCCCCTTCCAGTGACATCATGCCCTCAAAAAATCAACTCCGTTCTAGACGCTGTGTGCAATGTGTCACATCCTGTGGCTCTGTGCTGTGCGTGGCGCTGTGCGGGTTATTCTATACCCGGTGCTTGCCGCCTGCACTGCTCCTCAGTAACAGGTGATGTGAGGTGAGAGCTTTCTATCACCTGCGGCTGTCGCTTCTATTGATCTCATGAGCACTGCACAGCTGAGAGAGCGGCGCCAAGACATCAGTAGAAGCCGCAGCAGGTGAAGAGAAAGCTCTCACCTCACATCACATGTTACTGAGCGGTGCAGGCGGCCGGCACCACATTATGGAATAACACTCACTGCTGGGTGCATGCAATCATAATACAGGACAGAGCAGGAGTCTGGTGAGGGGGAGGGCCCACCGGAGGATTCTCCGATCTCCCGGTGGGCCAGTCCGACACTGATAACATTGCTGTCTGAGTAGTCACAGGCAGTCTGCCGTTTAGTCAGCATCTTGTCTAAATCTTCCATCATTTGAAAACCTAAGGATCAGCCAAAAAGAAGGAGATAACATTACTTCTAACTTATTTCCTATTATATGACTCATGTGATCAGTTAGGTCAACTGCAAATGCAGAAGAGTTAATTGCCTCCTCCATCTATTACAGAGCTATAGGAAATGATATTACGTAACTCCTTAAATCATAGAATCTGGCTTCTTACTTATGAAGGAGAGGTCAGAGCAGTATTTCCTCGCTTTGGCAATACACACCTACAATTAGTTGATGATGGCAGCTCCCGTTTATCACACAGAGATTACCGTCACCTCATTGCAAAAACATTTTCAGCATTTGTTTGGCAGACTTGTGCATTCCAGTCGGTACATCACACTGCTGATTCACCATCCAGGACAATTACTGTGTCAGTACAAGCATTTCCATGCACGATTAGCCTTCAGCAAAATATATGGTGTGACCCAGCAGATGACAAAATCTCAGAGCAAAGTGGTTGGTGCGTATCAATGGAGTCATGGCTCAAGCTAGATGTTACATTTAGCTTCTCTCTTGACACTTTTGTCTAACTTTTCCTCACCTATTGGTTGGTTGGCTTAATTTGTGTCACTTTTTTGACAATTTTGGAGGAGTTCCATTGATGAATGAATAGTAAAAAAGGTCAAAAAGACAAAAACTAGAGGTTAAAACATTAATCTGCCCCTATGTTTACATGTAGAACATTTTACAGAATCATAAAAAACTGAAGATGCCAAAATCCACACCTCCTAACATTAAAAGACAGGAAAGAGGGACATGTATTGTGGTGCATGCTAAGCCTTACGCTAAAAAGAAACGTATCATATCCGATAACATGATTTACCTGCATATATAGGGTTAATCTGCAGGTTAATAGCACTTTAAAGCTGCCTGACAGCTATACTGAAAGTGTGACTCCACTGAGAAAATTAACTTTATTTCTCCCGGGAGCTATTGGCTTTCAGTCGTGCAGGCATGGTGGCCCAGATACAGTCACGGCTCACAGCACTGAGAACAGCGGCTGTAAGCCCGCTCTGGCACGTTGACTGACAGCCAGCTTAGCATTATACCTCTATAGTGGCTCAGCAATAGATCAAGCCTGCTGTGCAAAACCTCAGATGAAGCAAAAGGCAAAGGCTGAAAGACATAGGAAGCAGGTGACTATCCTCCTTAATACCTTCCGCTTGGTTGGCTGCAGGCCACTTTGGGCCTGCAGCCTGCAGAATAGCAGAATTCACATGCGGGGTGAAGTCCTGTGCATGCCCTGGCATGATGACATCACTATGTTCATCCACCCATACCTTGCTGCTGTCTGCTGCTGTCCACCAGGATCTGATGTCAGATGAGTGTAAGATGTTTATTTTTTATTTCAATAGTATTTACAGGAGAACTGTAGGGACATCATTCAGTGTGGGGGGCATTACATTGTGTATAGGAGAGCTATGTGGACACTATATTCTCTATAGGTGGGGGCATCTATCTGTGCATAGGGTGGGTTTTGTTTATACTGTGTATAGTAGGGCACTGTGCCCAATCAGGATTTTGTTGACGCCAGGAGCGGTGGTCATGTGACAGCAAATAGGTAATTCGCATATTTCTGGCTACAAATTCTGACTAGACTTGTCAGGCCTCATTAAATACACCTGCGTTGAGGAGGTCGCACCCATCTAGTCATTTACTTGCGGTCCTGGAGCCGGTACTGGAGAATCTTCATTGCTCACAATGTAAAAACCACAAAAGGAAGAAAAAAGAGGAAAAAACCTCCGCTATGCTAAAGAAAACACCAAAAAAACAGGCAAAGATGCTTACCTGTCTAGGCCTCAGATCAAATTCACTATCATGCTGCAGTGGGCCCAAGTAAAGATGGCGACTACACAGGTGCGGTAATACCAAATGAGACAGACAGCCTACAATCAGGGATTGGCCGTTTTGCCCACCAATGCTAACAGATAATTTGCATGCGGCAGTGTTCACACAGAGAATGCAAAGCATCTGGATCATAGCCTATTAGTAACGCCCTGTGGTGGGCTGCCCAGTGCTAACTGTACTGCGTCCTGTGCGAACAGAGGCCACAACTTACAAAGCCATCTGGGCCCAACTGCACCTCAAATAGTAAAAAAGTGCACAAGAACATATCAAAATATGTAAGGTATTAGTTAACATTATGGCCACAATACGTAAGCTGGCAACCCATGTCAAGGTCCTCACACTTGCCAGTCCTATTCTAACAGCAAAAACCAAAAAAAGGAGGAAACAAGAGGAAAACAAATGCCATCTTTACTTGTGCCCGCTGCACCATGATAGTGCATTTGATTTGAGGCCTAGACAGGTAAGCATCTTTGGAAACAGGAACACATGGGCTACTTGCACAGTGAACAAGTCTGTATGATCATGTTCACACACCACCAAGAAACCTGAAGACACAAAAGAGAATAGTAAAACCAAAAACACTCAGTTTGAAAAAATGTTGCAGTAATCCGCAAGTGCTAGTAAAAGATGTAAAAAACAGGGTATTTGGTTGATACGTTTTTTGCAAAAAATGTATACTAAGCTGCTCTACCAATCTTCACGGTATACCCTTATCAGAGCAGTCCTAACTAATGTATGCAATCCCTATCTGATGTATTTAAAAACCTGATCATCTGTATATAACCTGTGTGAACAGGGTTCAGAGAGGAAAAATCCATGTGTGCATACAGGGTAGAACAGCTTTTGTGCAGATAGCCCAAGAGGAGTGGTGGAACTCCCCAGTCTTGTAGACACAAGAGAACAATTATGGAAACAGGAACACATGGGCTACTTGCACAGTGAACAAGTCTGTATGATCATGTTCACACACCACCAAGAAACCTGAAGACACAAAAGAGAATAGTAAAACCAAAAACACTCAGTTTGAAAAAATGTTGCAGTAATCCGCAAGTGCTAGTAAAAGATGTAAAAAACAGGGTATTTGGTTGATACGTTTTTTGCAAAAAATGTATACTAAGCTGCTCTACCAATCTTCACGGTATACCCTTATCAGAGCAGTCCTAACTAATGTATGCAATCCCTATCTGATGTATTTAAAAACCTGATCATCTGTATATAACCTGTGTGAACAGGGTTCAGAGAGGAAAAATCCATGTGTGCATACAGGGTAGAACAGCTTTTGTGCAGATAGCCCAAGAGGAGTGGTGGAACTCCCCAGTCTTGTAGACACAAGAGAACAATTATGGAAACAGGAACACATGGGCTACTTGCACAGTGAACAAGTCTGTATGATCATGTTCACACACCACCAAGAAACCTGAAGACACAAAAGAGAATAGTAAAACCAAAAACACTCAGTTTGAAAAAATGTTGCAGTAATCCGCAAGTGCTAGTAAAAGATGTAAAAAACAGGGTATTTGGTTGATACGTTTTTTGCAAAAAATGTATACTAAGCTGCTCTACCAATCTTCACGGTATACCCTTATCAGAGCAGTCCTAACTAATGTATGCAATCCCTATCTGATGTATTTAAAAACCTGATCATCTGTATATAACCTGTGTGAACAGGGTTCAGAGAGGAAAAATCCATGTGTGCATACAGGGTAGAACAGCTTTTGTGCAGATAGCCCAAGAGGAGTGGTGGAACTCCCCAGTCTTGTAGACACAAGAGAACAATTATGGAAACAGGAACACATGGGCTACTTGCACAGTGAACAAGTCTGTATGATCATGTTCACACACCACCAAGAAACCTGAAGACACAAAAGAGAATAGTAAAACCAAAAACACTCAGTTTGAAAAAATGTTGCAGTAATCCGCAAGTGCTAGTAAAAGATGTAAAAAACAGGGTATTTGGTTGATACGTTTTTTGCAAAAAATGTATACTAAGCTGCTCTACCAATCTTCACGGTATACCCTTATCAGAGCAGTCCTAACTAATGTATGCAATCCCTATCTGATGTATTTAAAAACCTGATCATCTGTATATAACCTGTGTGAACAGGGTTCAGAGAGGAAAAATCCATGTGTGCATACAGGGTAGAACAGCTTTTGTGCAGATAGCCCAAGAGGAGTGGTGGAACTCCCCAGTCTTGTAGACACAAGAGAACAATTATGGAAACAGGAACACATGGGCTACTTGCACAGTGAACAAGTCTGTATGATCATGTTCACACACCACCAAGAAACCTGAAGACACAAAAGAGAATAGTAAAACCAAAAACACTCAGTTTGAAAAAATGTTGCAGTAATCCGCAAGTGCTAGTAAAAGATGTAAAAAACAGGGTATTTGGTTGATACGTTTTTTGCAAAAAATGTATACTAAGCTGCTCTACCAATCTTCACGGTATACCCTTATCAGAGCAGTCCTAACTAATGTATGCAATCCCTATCTGATGTATTTAAAAACCTGATCATCTGTATATAACCTGTGTGAACAGGGTTCAGAGAGGAAAAATCCATGTGTGCATACAGGGTAGAACAGCTTTTGTGCAGATAGCCCAAGAGGAGTGGTGGAACTCCCCAGTCTTGTAGACACAAGAGAACAATTATGGAAACAGGAACACATGGGCTACTTGCACAGTGAACAAGTCTGTATGATCATGTTCACACACCACCAAGAAACCTGAAGACACAAAAGAGAATAGTAAAACCAAAAACACTCAGTTTGAAAAAATGTTGCAGTAATCCGCAAGTGCTAGTAAAAGATGTAAAAAACAGGGTATTTGGTTGATACGTTTTTTGCAAAAAATGTATACTAAGCTGCTCTACCAATCTTCACGGTATACCCTTATCAGAGCAGTCCTAACTAATGTATGCAATCCCTATCTGATGTATTTAAAAACCTGATCATCTGTATATAACCTGTGTGAACAGGGTTCAGAGAGGAAAAATCCATGTGTGCATACAGGGTAGAACAGCTTTTGTGCAGATAGCCCAAGAGGAGTGGTGGAACTCCCCAGTCTTGTAGACACAAGAGAACAATTATGGAAACAGGAACACATGGGCTACTTGCACAGTGAACAAGTCTGTATGATCATGTTCACACACCACCAAGAAACCTGAAGACACAAAAGAGAATAGTAAAACCAAAAACACTCAGTTTGAAAAAATGTTGCAGTAATCCGCAAGTGCTAGTAAAAGATGTAAAAAACAGGGTATTTGGTTGATACGTTTTTTGCAAAAAATGTATACTAAGCTGCTCTACCAATCTTCACGGTATACCCTTATCAGAGCAGTCCTAACTAATGTATGCAATGCCTATCTGATGTATTTAAAAACCTGATCATCTGTATATAACCTGTGTGAACAGGGTTCAGAGAGGAAAAATCCATGTGTGCATACAGGGTAGAACAGCTTTTGTGCAGATAGCCCAAGAGGAGTGGTGGAACTCCCCAGTCTTGTAGACACAAGAGAACAATTATGGAAACAGGAACACATGGGCTACTTGCACAGTGAACAAGTCTGTATGATCATGTTCACACACCACCAAGAAACCTGAAGACACAAAAGAGAATAGTAAAACCAAAAACACTCAGTTTGAAAAAATGTTGCAGTAATCCGCAAGTGCTAGTAAAAGATGTAAAAAACAGGGTATTTGGTTGATACGTTTTTTGCAAAAAATGTATACTAAGCTGCTCTACCAATCTTCACGGTATACCCTTATCAGAGCAGTCCTAACTAATGTATGCAATCCCTATCTGATGTATTTAAAAACCTGATCATCTGTATATAACCTGTGTGAACAGGGTTCAGAGAGGAAAAATCCATGTGTGCATACAGGGTAGAACAGCTTTTGTGCAGATAGCCCAAGAGGAGTGGTGGAACTCCCCAGTCTTGTAGACACAAGAGAACAATTATGGAAACAGGAACACATGGGCTACTTGCACAGTGAACAAGTCTGTATGATCATGTTCACACACCACCAAGAAACCTGAAGACACAAAAGAGAATAGTAAAACCAAAAACACTCAGTTTGAAAAAATGTTGCAGTAATCCGCAAGTGCTAGTAAAAGATGTAAAAAACAGGGTATTTGGTTGATACGTTTTTTGCAAAAAATGTATACTAAGCTGCTCTACCAATCTTCACGGTATACCCTTATCAGAGCAGTCCTAACTAATGTATGCAATCCCTATCTGATGTATTTAAAAACCTGATCATCTGTATATAACCTGTGTGAACAGGGTTCAGAGAGGAAAAATCCATGTGTGCATACAGGGTAGAACAGCTTTTGTGCAGATAGCCCAAGAGGAGTGGTGGAACTCCCCAGTCTTGTAGACACAAGAGAACAATTATGGAAACAGGAACACATGGGCTACTTGCACAGTGAACAAGTCTGTATGATCATGTTCACACACCACCAAGAAACCTGAAGACACAAAAGAGAATAGTAAAACCAAAAACACTCAGTTTGAAAAAATGTTGCAGTAATCCGCAAGTGCTAGTAAAAGATGTAAAAAACAGGGTATTTGGTTGATACGTTTTTTGCAAAAAATGTATACTAAGCTGCTCTACCAATCTTCACGGTATACCCTTATCAGAGCAGTCCTAACTAATGTATGCAATCCCTATCTGATGTATTTAAAAACCTGATCATCTGT